>NC_052047.1:79985435-80285435 GCF_903992535.2 Arvicola amphibius
TGAATCTGGACACCTCCTTCTCTGTGCTTGCATAAGAACACATGTAGTATTAGCATGAGAAAGCTAACACCCTGAGATAGCCAGATCTGGGAGGTCTACACAGGTTAACAGGGACTGGCACCAAGACTGGGAGATGCCCCAC
Organism: Arvicola amphibius; assembly: GCF_903992535.2. NCBI lineage: Eukaryota > Metazoa > Chordata > Mammalia > Rodentia > Cricetidae > Arvicola > Arvicola amphibius. Next base: position 79,985,578 of record NC_052047.1, read on the forward strand.
TATCTCTGGTGATTACAGATGAGCCTATGCCTGCATTGTTGTTGCCATTGACTAGAAACCAGCATAGCACCCAAGCTAGGTGGATGAACTGGACATCTGGAAAGTTCTAAACGTTGGTGCTGAGGAAGCAGGATTTACAGGGTCCTAGTGCCTGTCCTCTTTGCCCCATTCCTTTTCCTTTTAATGACATCTTATAAAGTTAAGAACATAAGATCTTTGGGTTTCCTATCCACTGATCTTTGCAGATCCTCATAAGAATAAAATTAGACCAAGTAGTGGTGGCACACTCCTTTAATTCCAGCAGTAGGATATTTTATATACAACCCCTGTGAAAAGATCTTTCGACTCCCAAAGGGGTTATGGCTCACATGGCTTGGTACCTTTTATCAGTGAGGCAGACATATGCAATGTTAGTTTTAAAATTTACAAATTCTGGTCATTTTCTTTGAAACCACACTAAATATTCCCTTTTAAAATTTTATTTTATGTGTATGATCCCATGCCTGGCAGAGGCCAGAAGAGGGTATTGGATCTTCTGGAATTGAAGATACAAGGATGTGAGCCTTCAAGTGGGTACTAAGAAACAAACCCCACCCTTTGGAAGAGCAGCCAGTGCTTTAACTGCCTAGCTCTCTCTCCAACCTCTACTAAAAATCTTTAAAATTATGATTACAGAGAAATTTAGAAAGAAGATAAAATGGGAAAAATGATGATCCCTTTGGTCAGAGTATGGAAAGTTATCCTGAATTTAAATTCCCAGGAGGAAGTTAAATATAAATGTTTGTTTTACTTAACTGGGAAGAATGACTCAAGAGAACGATAAAGCCTCTGAAGTCATGTCCCATCTGCCTAAGGAGGCCATTGGAGGCACTCTTGGGTATTCCAAATACATAGTTGACATCAATATTCTTACTTTAGATGATAATTAGGACAATTAGCATTACTCGAAGTCTTGTAAGATGTCTATGAAACAGACTCTTTAACTATATACGCATGTCTATTTCAGGTCACATACCTGGAGAACATTTGTAAAGTCAGATTACCTTTTTGGCTCTCATAATCTTCTTCTGAACAATGGATGTGGTAGTTTAAAGAAGACTGGCCCACATAGACTCATATTAGAAGGTTTAGTTACCAGGAAGTAGAACTAATTGATAGGATTAGAAGGATTAGGAGGTATGGCCTTATGGGATGAAATGTGCTGCCATGGATGGGCTTTGAGGTTTCAAAAGCCCATGCCAGGCCCAATTAGTTTCTCTCTGCCTACAGATATGGAAATAGCTCTCAGCTACTGCTCCAACACCATGCCTGCTGCCATGCTCCTCGCCATGATGAAAATGGATCAAATTTCTGAAAATGTGGGCCTGCTCCCAGTTAAATGCTTTCCCTTATTAAAATTGCCATGGTCATGGGTGTCTCTTCATAGAAACAGAACAGTGATTAAGACAGAAGTTGGTACCAGGGATTTGGGTATTACTGTGACAGGCCTGACCATGCTCTTTGTTGGAGGAATATGGAAGACTTCGGGACTTTGGACTAGAATAACAGTTGGACATTTTAAGTGCAGCTTAATGGGCCATCCTACTAAGAACATGGAAGATAGTGCTGCTGAGGACAACTTGAACTATGGTGACTGAGCTAAAGAAGTTTCAGAGGGGATGAATATTAGTAAGAAGTCTAGAGATCATCCTTATGATATTTTGGCAATGAATGTGGCTGCTTTCTGCCATTGTTCAATGCATCTGTCAGAGGCTAAATTTGAAGAGTTTGGCATTAATGGCACTGCCAGAGGAGATTTCAAGACAACCAAGCTAAGCTTCCAACTAGTGAAAAGGAATTAAAGGAAAGATTAAGCAGTGAAGGAAACCATCAACGACAGAAAGCAAATGTAGCTGAAGGGGGAGGCCAGGTTCCAACCCCATCAAGCAGCAGAACTTGGCAGCTTCATCCATGTATGGTTCTGGAGTTAGAGTCAAGAATATAAGAAAGGGGTTGTGAAATCTTCTTCCACAACCAGGGAAAGCTGCTGAGATGTGTCTGGGGTTACCCCTGCATGGAGGCCCAGAGAGGCCAATGTGTGAACTTGTGAGGGTAAAGTCTGAATTGTGTTGGAGACTTCAAAATGTCACAGATGCCAGAGTCATAGGATACCTGGCAAGGAGAGCTGCTAAGAGGGTGTGGAGCCAGCCTAAGAGAGACAAGTGTGTTGCAGTCAACAAAGCTGAAAAAAGATAGAGTCTGGAGTTTGCCCAGCTGGTTTTCAGTCGTGCTTTGGTCCAGTACTTCTCGATATGTTCCCTTTCCAATCTTTTGCAAGGGTAATATATATTCTGTGTCATTGTATGTTGGAAGTATGCAATCTGCTTTTTAATTTTGATTTTGCAGGGCGTTATAGTTAATAGAATGTTTTGAGTCTCAGAGACTTTGAACTTTGGACTTCTTGACAGTGTTGAGATCTTGATAGACAAAGTGACTTTTGGAGTTGGTCTGAATGTGGTTTCACATTATTATATGTGTTACAGGAAGCCCACCAGAGATGACCACTCAAATATACTTTATATCCAATTGAAAGTCTTTATTCTAGCCAGCTGGGACCATACCAGGTATTCAGTGATCTAGTTGTGGCTCCGAGTATTCAGAACTTGGGTTTTTAAAAGACAGAAACCATGACTTGGCATCTAGCGATCTCAGGGGGCTTTGCAAAAGAAAGCAGTTGGAAGCAATCAGTTTTAGGAGAAGCTAAGACTTGTGGTTAGCTGGAGGGGGCTCTGTCCAAAAAGCAGTTTAACAGAAGCTAAGGTAAGTTAGCTAGAACATCCTCACCTTTGGTGCCTAGAGTAGGGTTGAATGATTCTCTATCAAGGAAATCTAATTGTAGTTTAACCCGAGTGGTTAAATACAAGATGGAGGAAACTTTGTACTGTTATGGGGGGCAGGGAGTGGAATGTGGTGATTTGAAAAAGAATGCCCCCCATAGGCTCATATATTTGAATGCTTAGTTACCAGGAGTAGAACTGTTTGAACGGTTCAGATTTATAGTGGTTCTCAACATGAGGACCGTGACCCCTTTGGGGGTTGCATATCAGGTGTCCTGTATATAATATTTACATTACAGTTCATAACAGCAGCAAAATTACAGTTATAAAGTAGCAACAAAATAGTTTCATGGTTGGGGATCACCACAACATGAGGAACTGTATTTAAGGGTTGCAGCATTAGAAAGGTTGAAAACCCCTACTAAGCCTCGTTAGTCTCTCTTTTTCTGTTTGTGGATCACAATGTAGCTCTTAACTAATTCACCAGTATTATGCCTTCCATGTCTGTCAGCATGACCCTCCCACGATTACAATGAGACGACTTTCTGAAACTGTAAGCAAGTCTCCAATTAAACACTTTCCTTTATAAGAGTTACCATGGTCATGGTGTCTCTTCACAGCAATAGAACGATGACTCAGAGAATAGAGAATCTGACTTAATTCTCTTTTCAGGAAAATGCCTTGGGTGTGGCTATTGATTCACAGAGTGGATTAGAGTAAAGCAGGTAAGAACAGACCTTTAAAACAACCAACAAAGCAAAACTGTAGCTCTTTTGGACTGAAAGTGACTTAGGCTTACAACTTTCCTTGGGCAGGGGCTAGTCTTAGAAGATTACGTGTGGGCTACTCCTTCATGCCTGGGAGAGTGCTCTTCATTCTTCACTGATGACAAGGGAAATATAGATCCTGAGAGGTGTTTAGAAGCACTTAAATCTACTTGACATTTTTCTAATGTACTAGTGCATGATTAGTGAATTGTCTCATTGAAGAGGTTCAGATAGTTTCTGGGTGTTGGTGTGTCTGTGTGGCAAGTAAGTGTCATGTGATGTCGGCCGGGTGTGCGACATTCACAGTGGGTCCATGTATTATTCTGAAGTGGATTAGAAATGAAGGAAAACCAATAACCCCTTGGTGCCATGGCCTGTGTGGCTGGGTCCTGGAAACTTCACTGGGAGAGATGGGAGATGACAACAGAGAGACACAAGTAACTTAAAATGAAAAAGTGATTGGGTGGGCCTTGTTCCCGAATGGAGACTTATCAGCCTGGATAATCATCAGATTTAATACATATGGCGTGATGGAGGATGCAGGCTAGGCAATCTTGGTAGCTGGGAACCATTTCAGGGAGTTTGGTCATGAAGTCACTGGACTTAGAAAGATGTAGCAGATACTTTTTGCGTGTACTGTTCTTAGCTAAAAGTCAGTAGTCCTCAGCATCCATACTTGGACCAGGGAAAAGTCTTGCTAGTCCTCTGAGCCTGACCCAGGGAAGGCCTTGCATCTTTGATGTGGCTACACTCATGTCATGAGTGCCGGGTACATGCTTCCCATGGCATGGATCATACCGGGGGAACACATGCTTGCCACATCATGGATCCTTATCATGCATGCTTTGAGGTGTGGCTTCTGACTTGTGTGTTGTGCACAAATTCCAGGTGTGCTTAGCTGCTCTGTTCCTGCGCTCTTATGGTACCTCCCTGTAGGAGACTTGGGATAACGTAAGCCACAGCCACTAGAACCCTTTGTTTCTGGACAGGAAACAATTCTCTGTGTGAGTGATGGTGTGAGTAAGATTTCAAGGTGCTTTTCTCCTCCTCTTTTTCTCCTTCTTCCCCTCCTCCTTCAAATTATGTTTCAGGTAGCATACAAAGTAATGGATTTCATCACCACATCTTCATACATCATATGTCCACACACATATGTCCACATACATATACTTATGTGCCAGTTTTGGCTCCTTTCTCTTACTTTCTCTCTTGTCTTTTATTCTTGCCTCTGTATGGTTGCCTTCCCTTTTTTTTTTTTGCTTTCCTGTTGCATGCAGTCAGCACCCCTCTCTTATTTCCCAATTCCCTCCTTACAATCCATTTTTATCTTGCCTTTTCCAAACAGTAGAAACAATGGGAAGAGATACTTGGACTGAATATTGCCCCAATTATAGCTGCCAAATGAACTGAACTCACCCCATGGTTCAAATTGGAATTACGCTCCCAAATAAAAATGATGAAACCCCTTTTGCCCTCAGATAATGCTTTTCTTTCAAAGTTAAATATCTACTTGGCATAATCCAAATAAGTATGCCCTTAAAAACCGAGAACTGCAATGGCAAGCATGCGTGGTTTGCTCCTTGCCTTCCCAAGCTCCATAGAAGCTCCTCAAGAGGAATCTTGTCTGGGTTGGAGCTTTCAGGCTTGTAGAGAGATGGGACACTGGGGAGCCGTCTGGGAAGAGAGATGCTGGGCTTCACTTGAGCATCACGGGGAGGAGGTCTGAAACTCTAAGCCCAGAGCACTGGGACCATGGACCACCCCAAAGCCCCTCCTAATTCAGCAGAGGTAGGAAATTCTGTCCCCTCTCTTCAGTGGTTCTCTCATGTCCTTCATATTCACCCACTACCCCAAGTTCAGAAAAACAGTCCCTGGGGAAAGAAAGCTGAGAGGCTCTGCACACTGGGATACGGCCACCAAGGAGTACAGAGGAGAGCCTGAAGCCTAGTTTTCTTGAATATCTGTCTATTGAACTGTGTTACCACAATTCCTTCTGACTGTGCTCCGGAGCACCAGAAGCCCCAAGTCACCCTCAGAAGGAGGCCAGAGGGTTTCACTCTGGGAAACAAAACCATCTCAAGAGGGAGCAATCTAAGTGACCCATCTGCTCCACTCCAGAGTCTTCTAATGATTATCCCACTTTGACCTTCAGCAGTCCACAAACCTGCCTTCCTGCAACATCTTGTAATTAGCTTCCCAGTACTTAACAGTTAAGGATAAATGGACAACAATCAAAATACATTAGGATCCGACGCCGTGATGGATAAGCATGCCATTGGAGCCTAGCTAATGTCATCTTCATGCCGATTGGCCCGTAACTTCACACACTTCTACTCTGATTCTGGCCTGGCTCATGTGCCTTGAAACAGCCAACAGGACAGAAGTTAACTGCATGGAAGCAGAAACTTGAAACAATGCTGTGGATTTCCGCTGCCACTCACATGCTCCGAGTCTGAGCTACCTTGTTGGACAGAGAATCCTGTGGGGAGAACCATGTCCTCTTGACGAGGTGTAACGTTAGAATCTAGCTGCTACTCTGCAGCAGCTCCACACGTCCACAGGTCCTGACAGGCACCTACGGAGACGTTGTCTGAGCCCCTAGTTAACAGGCTTGCTAGTGCCAGAAACATGACATCTCATCTAGAAAGCAAGTTTTCATCAAAGGTGCTACATTTTGGATCCCACCCCTTTCCCTGACTTCTGCCTGGGAGGCAGAGAGCCTTGGCTGCAAGACCAAGCTGTGAACTACCCCATTCTCAGTGTGTGAGTTTGCGTCTATGCAGCTCTCAAACATTCTGACCAAGCAATTTGGGGAAGAAAGAGTTGATTTAGTTTAAAGCTGCCAGCTCATCATCAGCAAAAGGTAGCCTAGGAGCTCAAGCCAGGAACTTGGAGGCAGGAACGAAAGCAGAGGCCATGGAGGAATCCTGTTTATTCTTTGCTCTCTTATACAATGTAGGACCACCTGCCCAAGGGTGGCATACTCTTTCATGGACTGGATCCTCCCCAGCAATCATTTATCAAGAAAATGTCTCACAGACATGCCCCCTGAGTAATCCAATGGAGGCAATTTCTTAGCTGAGGTTTCCTCTTCTTAGGGAACTCTTAGTCTGTGTCAATTTGACAAATCTAAGCAACACACCCAGAGGCCTACAAGAAGGGGTGATGTTTTCATGTGATGCTGTGGATATGGTATAATGTGCAGTAGTATACCATTGCACAGTATGGCACACTGAGAACAGAACAAGGGAGCTATTAGATGATGAGAATAGACTGAGTGCAGGTAATGGGCATGGGTCATGAAAAATATATAAAGCTAATTATTCTGATTTGAAATCTGTCAGTTTTTTTCTTCTGTGTTTTGGTTTTGGGTAGTGGATAAATACTTAACACTGTATTTGATGGTGAAAGTATAAAATCCAGTTCTGAAGCCCCATAGCTTCAGAATATATATTATTATTATATATATTATATTATTATATAGATGTTCACAGAGCTATATAGACTTTGGGTCTGGCTAATTTTGGTATGTGATGTTTTTATTTGTAGGTTCTTTATAATAAATGCTTAATTAGAAAAGAAAACAAAGAGGTTATCTTTGTTTGTCTCTGCCACTTGGGCTCAAATTCTCCGACACCCTGCTATGTTGCCTCTTTCTGGTGCTAGGGCCTGAATTCTCTTCAGAGTCCCTGCCATGTTGCTGTCTCTCTATCTGTCTGCCCATGGTACTAATGAATCATCTAATAAACTTTACCATCCCTAGTGATCTGTCTCAGTGTCCTCTTGAACCATTTACCCCATGTAAATCCTATCGTAAAGAACATTTGTGGCTGGCCCAACTCTTTAATTGAACCCAGATTTATGACTGAGCCCAGCTGACTCATATGAAGAAGGCCCAGCACTGCCTTCTATGAGGAAAGACAAATGCCATGACATCAAACTGGCATCATAAACCTGCCCTCTTGCCCAGTTCTGTCCCACTGTGCTTGAGGTATAAGAATACCTGCTTAGCCTTGCAATCTAGCTGTACATGGGAGTAGCACCTCAAGTCACATCTCAGATATACCTAAACATCATGGCTAAACATCAGGAGCAGCTGAATGTTTGACAGGCTTCGCTGGACACAGGCGTTTACCCTCAGGGTCCTGGGCCTGCTGCACAACTCTCTCTTTAGACTTATGGCTTGGTTGCAGTGATAGTTTGTGCTTTAACAAATAAAGCTTGCCAGAAGATCAGAGTGCAAATCTAAGCCACTAGAGACCAGGCGGTGGTGGCACACTCACGTCTTTAATCCCAGTATTTGGTAGTCCCATGCCTTTAATCCCAGTGCTAGGGAGGTAGAGACAAGAAGCGATATGGCTGGGCAGAGAGAGAGTTAAATATAAAGCAGGAGGAGACAGGAGCTCAAATGCAGTCTGAGGATCGCCCCTTCAGTCAGAGGATGCAGTCTGAGGACAGGACCGCCCCTTTGGTTGGAGCATTGGTAGAGCTATAAGGTCTCTCTGGTGGCCGGTAGCACTGCTTCTCTGGTCCTTCAGCTTTCATCCCCTAATATCTGACTCATACTACACTTGGCGGTTATTTCTTATGTATTATTTTGTGTAAGTATGTAATATTTTATGTAAAATCCTGGAATGCAAGTAGATAAAACAAAGTGTCTGGGTTCTAAGTCTCTGCCCAGAGCTGCTTCAGGTAGAAGAATTTGGGATGTACATAAGATCACCTAACACTTCAGGTCCAGCCTGCTCCTCTCTCCGGCTGCTTCTTTCTGTATGGTTTGGCTCCACACAGCTCTTTCTGACCTAATCTCACTGTCACCTCTTTCAGAGAGTCTCACAACTCAAGTCTTCGCCTCCATTTGCATAGGAAGTATTTTCCCTCTTTGTAAAAAATTGTACCTAGAAGGTTCAGACCTCTTAGTTTGTTTTTCACTGATTTTGCAGTAGTGCTTATAAGTAGAGTCCTGTGATTGGCATCGTTATTGGCCCTTTTCTCCCCAACTCGCATCACCTAACCAAACACTGTAGAGATGCTATTAGCTCATTGTGGACCTCAGGAAAGAAAGTAAATAAGAAGGTCATCTTTCAGGCATGCATGGAGTGTTGTAGTTTGTACCATATTTCTGCTGATATGTAGTTTGTATGTGTATATATATCACACAGCCAGGTACTGTTGCATGATGAATAATTCTACAGTTGACATTTTAGCATCTAAATGGGTTAAGAGAAAGGATTTCATTCTTTAGTAGCCCTTTGCTAACATTCTAAGGGATGTTTACCTCTATTTGACACTAATAAAATTTAAGGTCTCTGGGGAAAATGAAATCTAAGAAATAAGTAATTATTGCTCCGGGATTCACCTCGAAAGCAAACAGACCTGAGGTAATTGTTTGAATAATCTGGGTGATAGAACATCATTTTCACTGAATCGCAATTGTCTTAGCTATCTGAATAATAGAAGACTATATAGACTCTACTTGGCACATTTAGCTTCTGGGGAAGGCAAGGCCTTCTTTGGGGGAGATATTGACGGTCTCTGAATTCAGAGATGTCTGATTTTGACTTTCTAACCATGCAGATGGAGCTACACTCTACAGGACGTAGACAATGTGTATACAGGACAGGGCCAACTTCAGTTTGTTTACCAGTGTAACCTGTTCCCTCGAACACAAAGGCACCAGATGAAATCTATCACGAGGACACGAAAGGCTAGAAAAATTGTGATCAGCTCAAATTGGCTAGTAGAAGAGATGCAATAATGAAAATTACCACTGTTTTTAATAGCTGAATGATTTAAGGCAATGATGTCCCCATTCTAGACCTCAGGTTTTGCTGGCATAGGTAAAAGGATTGACTCGGGTAATTTGTAGGGTCCGTTTTATATTTAAATATATGTGATTTTAGAACTCTGCTGGGCTGGCGATTCCCCCGGGATTTATTTTTTTTTGAACTTTGCGTGGAGCTAAGTCTGGCAATGTTTGACCCCTTAAGTGCCTATAGGAAGGGAAGTGGAGTTTCCCAATGCTTACAAGAAGCCTTCATATCTCAGTGTCTTCAAAGTGAATTGTGCTTGTGTTTACAAGACCATTTCAGTATGTGTGTGTTTGTGCATAGACATGTATGTTGCAAAAGGTATTGATTATATGTGTGTGTGTGAGCGTGTGTGTGTGTGTGCGTGCGTGTGCGCGTGCGTGCGTGTGTGCGTGCGTGTGTGTGTGTGTGTGTGTGTGTGTGTGTGTGTGCTGATTAGGCCTCTAGAGCGGAGAGTGACAGAACAACTGTTTTAATGTGTGGGATCACTCTACCAGAGAGAAAGAAAATTCTGAAAGCTAATAAACTGGCAACAAAATGCTTTGGTCTAGAATATGATGTCACAGTCTCTCTGTACTCTACTAGAATGAGATCCACGGTCCCATCCAACCGCAAGCAGGATCTTTGGAGCACACCCACCACATGCTCCCAAGGTAGGAAACAGAGGCATTTTTAGAGAAGATCAGTGACTCCCTAAAATACGAAGGCCAATGTGCCTTGAGCATCTTACATTACTAGATCTACCAGAGGCAGGGTTACTCATAGTGCAGAGTGCAGGAGGGCTGGCAGTGTGTGCCGAAGGTGGTCAAGATAAGGCTTCCTTTTCCACAATAAAACTGATTGCTGGCTTCAGGGGCCAAGGGTGTAAAAGGGAAACCATGTGAAGTCTAGGGCTTTCTCTAGGATTTAATCTTGATCACAGTCTCTTCTTTATAGTTTCTTATAACCCAGAAATGAAGTAAGCTAAAAATGCTACCCTTACCTAAAGTCGACATCAATTAAAAATCTCATATATTTTTTTTCATGTGAAAACACATGGTTTTCAAACATGTGTGATTTTCATAGGCCCCCCTCATCTGTTTGTCATTTAAGGTTCAGATCGTTTTCCATATTCCCCTCAAAGGTCGCCTGCTCATGATGAAAGCCTGAAGAAGAACTGCAGAAAAGGAGTTTTCTGAAGTTATAAATCATCGAATGCCCATGGGGAGAATGACTTTGTTTATAACAATACAGTAGTGATCGCAGCTCAAAGGACGCACACAGCTGAAAGATTGCCTTCTTGGGACGAGATACCTGCGGCTTTGTATGGTAACCTTTCCGGATCCCATCATCCACCAGTAGTCATCAGACAGGTGGAGCAGTGGAGAGAATTGGGAAAGTCTTGAACACAGCTAGGCCACAGTGCTGTGCAGTGAAAGGAGGGAAGGCCTTGATTTGTAGGGTTTGTTCATTTCCGGGCTATAATTGCTTATTTCGAGGTTGCTGCCATGTCACTTGATAAATCTGGATTTTGGAAGAGGTGCACGGAGTTGGCACTTTCAATACAGAATCTGCTGGCTTCCATCACTGACTGGACACACAGGAAGTCACATCTCTGCTGCCTCCTTCCTGCTTGCGGTCTGAGAACAGCATGTTTGAAGTTCAGGTGGTAACCATTCAGAGGAAGACAACGGCAAGAGAAAGGAAGATCTGGTGGTGGGGAATATTGGAACTCACTTATTAATTTTCTAGTGTAGGAGGAACAAGCTACTACAAAATGGGTATGTTAGAGCAGTAGAAATCTACTCCCGTACAGTTCTGTATTCCAGAGTCTGAAGTCAATTGTTGGCAGAGTTGATTCCTTCTACGCACTCATTGGCTTAAATAATACTGCCCCCAAGTCGGCCTCCACCCTATGTCACTTTCTTTGTGTGTCTGCCTGAGTTCTTTCCTCTTATAAGGACTCTAATATTTGGTTTAGGGCCCAAGATGATTTTATCCCCAAAGCCTTAATTACATACCTTCTAAATATTATTTCCTTACATTTTGAGGTTCCAGGTAGACATGCATTAGGAGACAAGATCTAGGACAAAATTCTACACACACACACACACACACACACACACACACACACACACGAGAGAGAGAGAGAGAGAGAGAGAGAGAGAGAGAGAGAGAGAGAGAGAGAGAGAGAGAGACAGAGAGAGAGAGACAGAGACAGAGAAGGAATAGTTATAAAAAGAGCTGGCAGAGCTAGATCAGGCCACCTGACTCTCAAACCTTCGTCATGATGTCATGACGTCCTGAACATCATATAGGCTGTGTTCTGTTTCTTGATTATGACCACAGGATCTCAGGGTCTGTGATGGCTATGTTACCCTTCTACTTAGTCAGACTCTTTGTCCCCAAACCTAGTGACTGAAGAGTGGAACTGTCCTGGCCTAGGTTTCTACTAAGGCTGTGGTTGGGCAATTCTTTCCTTACATCACCTTCTAACTTCTTGAAGACAATTTGAGTAAGAATGGCCCTAACCATAAATCCTGATCTTATTTAGTTTCATACACCCTACTGAGTAGACTAGGCCCTTAAGAAATATCAAAAGAGTAAGTGAAGACTCAGATGTAGCCACAGTCCACTTCAGTTGGTTAGAAGCGATCTTCTCTGGTAGAAAATCTTTGAATGCTCAAGCATTGGAAAATACTTGTTCAATCTGAAAAATACGAGCACATTAGGTAGGTGGAAAACAGTGGCTGAGAATCAGTTGTCAAAGGATTCTCCCACCAACGAGCATTCTTTTGACTCTATAGCAGGAGCTACTACTGTCCATGGAAACTCATAAGGGTCTTCCCCAGGTCCTAGTGAGGTGGCCTGCTTGCAGAGTTGAGAGGACATGGAGAGGTCCCTGCAACCCAGTGTCAACTTTAAACCATGTCTGTGAATACCCTCAGTTCTATGTTTGAAGTTCATCTTATCCTGCAGAGGAAAGGTCAAATTCCAAAGATTGAGTCTGGACTCTGCTTATGTGACTTAGACAAGTTCGTATTTGGGGAATCACTGTAGGGGACCTGCTATACCCCCGAGATCTCTTGTCTCTGCCAAAGTTCTAGCTATTCATCATTAACTGTGTTTGAAATATCTCCCATTTACGGGCCATTGATTAAGAGTCCCTAACAGACCTCTCATTAGCTCCCTCCTCCAGTGTTGGTTTCGTTCTTGGGCTTTGGGTGTGTGGTTGTTTGGCTGGGTAAGTCCTGTGATCACAAGGAACAATGAGTGCAGAAACGTGTCTCCTTTAGAGGTGAGCACTGATGCGTGCTCCATGGCCGCGAGATTCAAATCAGCCCCAGGGATCTCCCCACCCTGCTGCGTATTCCACATATAATGATGAGGAAGAAATTCCTCATGAAATCGCCCGTGATTAAGAGGTTTGTTCTCATATTGCTAGAAACCAAAGGGAGGGGGTAAAGCTGGCCACTGATGCCAATGCCTCTCCATGGCATTTGTACTGAAGGTTTAATTCATTCATTATTCATTGTAAGAGTCTAATATGTGTGCAAATAGGGGATACAAATGGGTGTAACTTGTGGTATGCATAGATTTTATCTATGAATATATATATATATATGTATATATATGATAAAATCATGATGTTTTAAAACATATTAAGACCTGGTTATAAATAATTCTAGGCATGTATTAAAACTTAGTCATAAACAATTCTACTTGTATGTATATTTATGTATTGAGAGATTCTAATGGTACCACTTTCAGAAAGTGTTTGCTGATTTTTTTGGCAAGTGGTGAAATACTGTATGTCATTAAAATTCAAAATAAATGATAATAGCATGAACCAATCACCTATATATCTTTTGGTTTTGTTTTTTTCTCTGTCATGATGGGTTTTCTGGAAAAGGGTTAACTATGCATTTCTGCTCTTCTAGCCTATTCGTTTGAATCCTGGTGCTGCTCTTTTCTCTTACCTGAAGTAACAGATTGCATGCACCTGCTGCGTATGTCTGAAATGCATGCCTGGGTGTGACTGTGTGGGTCCTTAAAGTGGTTGCCTCGGAGACACAGGAGCTGCAGAGGGAAACGGAATGTAGTAAGAACACATTCTGAAATAACCTTAATAATCTTTAGTTGTAACTAAACTTATAGGTGAAAGTCCGCCGTGCTTATGTTACTGCGGGGTTTCCAAATGTTTCCCTCTGCCATGGTGGCTGTGACATCAGGTCATATTCTTAGGCTAGGAATAATACACACAAGGGTTAAAGGGGCGTCTTCCTCTGTAGACTGAAGAAGAGTAGAGACAAGAGGAAAGGAAAAAAAGACTCAAGTATCTTTATTTCTGACACTCTTGTGGGTCTCCTTCCCAGTGTCCTTATAAACATTGGCATAAGGTGCACATTATGATAATGGGCTAAAGCTGTGCTTTCTTGAGTGTGTGCGTGCCTGTGTGCGCGTGAGAGAGAGCGAGAGAGAGAGAGCGAGAGAGAGAGAGCATGTGCTCTCTCTAATAGAAGTCAGATAGGTGATATAATAAAGATATTTGGGAAAAATGTTGAGCATAGCTAAGGCACAACACTGTGCTGGTAAATGGAGCACAAACACTCGTGATTTGTGGTGTTTGTCAATTGCATTGTTTAGTGCTTGTTATTTCCATAGAGTATTAATGGTGGTTGTGGAGGTGAGACAAAAGGGAGGTGGAGGCAATAGAAGAAGGTTAGACAGAAAAACCAGGACCTGTCAGCCTGGCGGGGCAGAAAAGGCCTGGAGAAGCTTATCATTCTGCCAGAGAATCAAAGTCAAGGTGGAGATGTTACAGTGCTCATAGTCTTAGACATGGAAGCATAAGACAGACTCCCCAAACTCCAGTGGTGAGTGGAGCATGTTGGCTTCGGTTGAGAGTACCCCTTCGCCTTTTACCTCTTAGTCATTTCTTAGATTTATCCCACAAATATCTAGATGACCAGACTGATAAGGAAAATGATTGATTTACGCTCATGGCAATGGTCCCCTGGCCATCCATATGGTTTTGGGTTTGTGGCAGCACAATACATCACGGTAGGAATATGTGGCGAAGGGCCTCTTCACTTCATGGTCTGGAAAAGAGAGAAAGGGAGGACATTGCCATTAGGAATAAACATTCCAATATTGCCATAAGGGACGTGTCCCAGTGATCTCACTTCTCACAAGGGCCCATGTCTTGAAGCTCCCACCACCTTCCGAGAACTTCATGAGCTAGGGACCAAGTCTTTCACAGACAGATCTTTGGGGGACGCTTGCACAATCCACAGCAGTCGTTTTCATTGTCACTGTCACTGCTGTAGGGGACAGTTCTGTTTTAGGCAATTACAGCTGTTACAAAGGCAAAAGAATCTTCTCCCCTCCTGGAATGGGAATGAGGTAAGTCTTTGATAGATCAAGGTGGCATCTGTAGGGGTTTGAATGTGAATTTCCCTGCAGGCTCAGCATTTGAACTTGGTCCCAGGTTGTTGGCACTGTTTGGGTAGGCTTAAGTGGTGTGACCTTGTTGGAAAGAAGTAGGAAGCTGGATTTTCCTCTGGGCTGTTAGTTCACAAGTAATGACCCAGATACTTATTAATTATGAAAGCTCAGCCTTAGCTTAGGCTTGTTCCATCAGTTCATAACTTAAATTAACCTGTTTCTATTGATCTACATTTTACCATGTGGCTTTTACCCTTCTTTCACTCTGTATGTCTGACTTCCTCCTTGTCTCATTGGCTTTTCCCTCTCTCCCAGACCCATCTCCTACTTCTTTCTCTGCCTGGATGTCCCACCTATATCTCCTGCCTAGCTATTGGCCGTTCAGCTCTTTATTATTGACTTTTATTGAGTTCTACATTTTCCTTTGCTCCCCGCCCTACCTCTTTCCTCCCCTTCAACCATCTCTCAAGATTCCTCTGTTCTCAATTTTTTCAGGAGATCTTGTCTTTTTCTACTTCCCATGTAGATTAAATCCATGTATGTCTCTCTTAGGGTCCTCATTGTTGTCTTGGTTTTCTGGGATTGTGATTTGTAGGGTGGGTTTTTTTTTTGCTTTATGTTTAAAAACCAGTTATGAGTGAGTACATATGATAATTGTCTTTCTGGGTCTGGGTTACCTCACTCAAAATGATGATTTTGCCTGCAAATTTCAAGATGTCATTATTTTTTCCGGCTGTGTAGTACTCCATTGTGTAAATGTACCACATTTTCCTTGTCTGTTCTTTGGTTGAGGGGCATGTAGGTTGTTTCCAGGTTGTGGCTATGACAAACAATGCTGCTATGAATATAGTTGAGCACATGTCCTTGTGGCACAGTTGAGCATCCTTTGGATATATATCTGAAAGTGGTATTGCTGGATCTTGAGGAAGGTTGTTTTCTAATTTTCTGAGAAATCGCCACACTGACATCCAAAGGGACTGTACCAGCTTGCACTCCCACCAACAATGCAGAAGTGTCCCCTTTATCCCACAACTTCTCCAGCATAAGTTGTCATGAGTGTTTTTGATCTTGGGCATTCTTACAGGTATAAGATGGAATCTTAGAGTTGTTTTGATTTGCATTTCTCTGATGACTAAGGATGTTGAGCATTTCCTTAAGTGTTTTTCAGCCATTTTAGGTTCCTCTATTGAGAATTCTCTGTTTAGGTCTGTACTCCATTTTTTTTTCTTGGATTATTTGTTCTTTTGATGACCAATTTCTTGAGTTCTTTGTGTATTTTGGAGATCAGCCCTCTGTCTGATGTGGGGTTGGTGAATATCTTTTCCCATTCTGTAGGCTGTCGTTTTATCTTGTTGACCTTGTCCTTTGTTTTACAGAGCTTTTCAGTTTCAGGAGGTCCCATTTATTAATTGTTTCTTTCAGTGTTTATGGTACTGGTGTTATATTTAGGAAGTGGTCTCCTGTGCCAATGCATTCAAGTGTACTTCCAAAATCCTTCTCTATGAGGTTCAGTGTGGCTGGCTTTATGTTGACGTCTTTGATCCATTGGACTTGAGTTTTGTGCATGGTGATAGCTATGGGTCTATTTTCATTCTTCTACATGTTGATATCCAGTTATGCCAGCACCATTTGTTAAATATGCTTTCTTTTTTCCATTTGATATTTTTCTTCTTTGTCAAAAATCAGGTATTCGAAAGTAAATGGATTAATATCCGGGTTTTCGATTCAGTTCCATTGGTCTTCCTATCTGATTTTATGCCAATACCAGGCTCTGTAGTAGAGTTTGAAGTCAGGGATTGTGGTGCCTCCAGAAATTCTTTTACTGTACAGGATTGTTTTGGCTATTTTGTTTTTTTTTTGCTTTTCCATATGAAGCTGAGTACCGTTCTTTCGAGGTCTGTGAAAAATTTTGCTGAGATTTTGATTGCATTCAATCTGTAGATTGCTTTTGGTAAGATTGCCATTTTTATACTATGTTAATTCTACCTACCCAAGAGCATGGGAGATTTTTCCACTTTCTGGTGTCTTCTTCAATTTCTTTCTTCAAAGATTTAAAGTTCTTGTCATACAAGTCTTCCACTTGTTTAGCTAGAGTTACTCCGAGATATTTTATGCTATTTGTGGTTATTGTGAAGGGTGATGTTTCTCTGATTTCTTTCTTAGCCCATTTATCATCTGTGTATAGGAGGGCTACTGATTTTTTTTTGAGTTCATCGTGTATCCTGCTACATTACTGAAAGTGTTTATGAGTTATAGAAATTCCTTATTAGAATTTTTGGGGTTGCTTATGTAAACCATCATATCATCTCATCTCTATTAAATTACTCACAGCAATCTATCTTCACAGAGTGTACAGATGTCTCAGAGTGGAGGTATGTCACCAGAAGCTGGCTTTGTGAGTTTACAGTCTCACCATTTCTATTTTACAAGGATAGAATCAAAGCCACTATGAATGCCTGCAGGAAAATGTCTCGGTGAAGCTCAGGAGCCCATGTAGATTTAGGAGCTTCAGCACTCTCTATGGATACAAATCCATAAACCCAAGTACCAAAGAGGAAAGTGCACTGAAGACTGTAATCTACAGGGACCACCTCCGAATGGAGGATCCAAGTTCCTGGGATCCCAAGCCTCTACAGATAATGAAATTTCTTTTCCTGGGCATGCTTTCTGACTAAGCGAGAGACAGACACTCACATGCCTGGGACAGTCCTGGTGGGGACCATTCTGGACACGGGGGAATGGTCTAGGTGACCTTCCGGGGGTCTCGTACCCAATCTGTGATTCTGTAAGTAATGAGTTGACAGAAAATTGCATTCTGTATCTGGTCGACCATCTGCTGTTTCCCCAACACTGACTGATAAAGGCATGGCTATGTGGGGAGAAGGTGAGCTGTAATTAATTATCTATGGCATTGATGAATTTCTTGTAGGCTATTCCCCTGCTAATCTAGCAATATAGCTGCATCCATCCCCCTCCCAGTGTTAATAGTCTATTTATGGACTCTGCTCCATAATTAAATGTTTCATTTGCAAGAAAATGATTCCTAGGAAAATGTAAGCTCTCTTTATGTGCCTGCAATCAGCTTGTGCAGACATTACATAAGAGATCTGTCCATGTTGCTCGCTGCTTTTAGCTTTCTGGATAATCTAATGTATTATGTTTCCGGTGTATGTAAATTACTAAATGTAATATTCTTCAGTATGCCTGCTGACTGAAGCCAAATGTATTGTGGGCATAATTTTAATTATTTATATGCTATAAAAATGGAAGAAATCAGAATTACAGAAGCAGGGTTCTAAGAACCCCCTCTGGTTTTCTTTTGGGCAACAGTTTAATGAGATTAAAACTGTAATTGTTTTTCAACTCTTGCTTAATACTTGTTCTGGTCATCTTTTGTCGGCATGTAGCCATGCCCAAAAAGGCATTTAGTGCGAGTCCAGAATGCCTGCCTTATTAGAAAAGAGCACACATTAGACAACAGGGTTCAGGACGGGGACACTGCTGGGAAAGCTCGGGGCGCTTTCCTGAGTTCTGCCTTTTGTTCTTAATGCACGTCCCAGGGAGACCCTGAACATTTTTCTACCAAATCAAGAAGATTGAAGGTAGGCAGGCAAAGCCCTGAAGCAGAACTGGCAAAGAACAAAGGAGAGGCACATGTGTGTGCTCGTGTGTGCATGCGTGCATGCGTGCATGTGTGTGTGTGTGTGTGTGTGTGTGTGTGTGTATGTGTGTGTGTGCATGTATCTCAAGTATAGCAGCATGAAAACAGAGAAAGACCCAGCTAGCTATATTAACTAGCTAGACACATTGGAGGGCCGTTTGGATCAAGGTAACATGGAATTTGGGGATCTATTTGTTTGAGTCTACGGTCACAGACATAGACGATGACCTTATCCTATTCTGACATGGTATAAGGCATGGGCTTTGGAAGCAAAGCTCTGCTTTCATTGGATCATCACATGCCAGACTTTTACACAGAGCCCTGCTTGTCTCATGTGTGAAGTGGGGCATGTGCTGACGCTGCTGGCTTGGGGTGCTATGGGGAAGGAAGGAAATGGTGCTGGTGCATAGGAAAGTGAGCCACAAACTCAAGGGAAGGTGGAAACAGATCACTTGTTTTCACCGCAGCCTGATGTACACCCATAAGCCACACCAACAATTTGTCTTGTAACTGTTGGGAAGGAGAAATGTATTGCCAGTGTCAAGCTGGTTGCCTTGGGTGTCTAGCAGAACTTCTTTGATGTGGAAAAACTGTTCTTCCCTTTGGGACTACATAAAAGGATATTTGGATTGTATAAGGCAAGCTTCATGGTTCCTGTTAATGACTTACAATAAAGAGGCAGCTTTAGCATACCAATGCTTCCTGGATTGTTACTTTTGTAAAATACAGTACAATGTATTATTAAAGACATAAAATAAAAACTAGAAAGCGCAAGTCCCATATTTTTTTGTTATTTAGATTCAGTTACAATGAAACTTAACATTTATATTTATCTTGTCATGCTCTGGGAACCAAAGTTTATGGTAGGGCACTATGGTGCGGACCCACTCTAAGAAACATGGCTGGAGGTAGGGAAAATTGAAACAAACAGAGAGAAATTGGTTTCTAGAATAGAATTTTAGTTATCATATGTGTTTTGCAGATGGGCTGTTAAATTGCTGTGAAACTCAGAGAAGAAGGGATAAACTTAAATGACCTCAGGCCCAGAGAAAATGTTCCTCAGTCAAAGCCTTAAGAGCAGACAGTACTGAAAGAGAAGGCACTTGTAAGTTTTCGTCTGTTTCTGTTGCACTGTATTTGTCCTTGAACCTTCAATATGTGTATATATGTCCTATGTGTATGAAGTCTAGCCTGCACAGGGACCAAGAGGAAGTGTCTCCATCCTTCCCTTTGAGGAGGAGCAGACAGAAATGCAGCCACAGGTACTTGGAGGTGAGTGGGGAGCAGAGGAACTTACAGCCAGGACCTAGGTAGGATGACATCAGCCTTCTCTTCCAGAATGTGCGTACATGCTCATGTTTCTGTATGTATTTGTGCCCATGCGTGTGTGTGTTTCTGTGTGTGAATGTGAGTACATGTGTATGCACAAGTGTGTGTGTTTCTATGTGTGTCTGTGAATGTGTGTGTGTATGTGTCTCTCTGTGCGTGTGCATGTATATGTGTCTATGTCTATGCCTGTATTTTGGGGGCAGGGAGGTGGTTCTGAATTTTCCTTGCTGTGTAGGATGGATGCATTTAAGGTCTGTAGGATAAGAGAGCTGGGGTTTGCTGTAGCCTCTGAATTAAAATCTCTTAGGCACCTTTTCCTCAATCATCTCCTGTTATTAAGTTGGAGGTGAGGGAAGGTTGGGGCTTTTTTTCAGCGGGGAGATGTTTTTCCTTTGGAATTCGAGTTGTAAAAGTAAACTGGAATTAGGGTCGAGTGAGGTGCTTTGTTTTTATTCCATAGTACCTATTTTCCATTTTAAATAATAATTATGAACTCTACTGCAAGAGGCCTGACATTTTGCATTGGTCATCTCAGAGGTTTTTGTATTCTGGACTTCCCACTACTGTTATTGCTTTTAAAAATTTACTTCACCCAAGTCTCAGTTCTCATCTACAATACAGATACAAGCCACAGACACCACTTACAGCGCCACTGTAAGTATTAAAAAGGTAACATTTGGAAGACATGCTCACGGCTACAGTTCTTTAAAGCGCTGATACTGATAATGATCATAGCAGGAACAGCAGCTAACACTGGGAGAACATAGCACATCCCAAACACCGAACTTACTTTATACATATTATTTCCCTTAATGCTGACAATAACCATGTCAATTATGTGCTGTTTCATCACCCCGTTTTGTAGATAAAGAATCTGAGGCTCACGGACATGAAGTTATTTGCCTGTGTCACAGTTCCTTTGAAGGACGAAGCCTGCTTCACTGCAGAGCACTCCTTAAAAAAAGAGCTTTATTTTATTCTTTTAAAGACTCTTTAAAATAACTTATTTTATATGCATTGGTGTAGAGATGTGGGATCCCCTGGAACTGGAGTTACAGACAGTTGTGAGCTGCCGTGTAGGTGCTGGGAATTGAACTTGGGTCCTCTGGAAGAACAGCCAAGTGCTCTTAACTGCTGAACCATTTCTCCAGCCCCTATTTTAATCTTTATTCATGTGCGTGACATGTGAGTACCAACGGAGGCCAACAGTGGGTGCCGGATGCCTTGGAGCTGTAGTTCCGGGCAGTTGTGAGCTAGCTAATGTGGCTGCTGGGAGTCTAGCTCCAGTCCTCTGCCAGAGCAGCAAGAGCTATTAAAGGCTGAGCCATCTTCCCAGCTGCAGGGCGATATTCTCGCTAAAGATTATTATAATCATTACTATAAGTTGTTGTTGTAAATGCTACAAATAAGGGAAGTGAGTCTGGGTAGGTGAATGATTTCCTCAAAGCGATGCAGCCTAAGAAGGGCAGAGGTTGGAAGGCCCGGGCTTCCTGTGGAGCCAGTCAGCTGTGTGGCTGCAAGTGGTTGGCTTCAGCGGCTTCAGCCTCGCTGGGCTGAATGCGGCAAGAGCCTTGCCTTCCGTATGACAGATGGGAACGGGAAAGGCTAAGAAGGTTTATGACCTTGGCGGTCCCTGGAGGCGCTGAGCTCGCTACAGTTGAGTCTGAGTTCTGAGGTTAGACGGCAGACTTGTTGGAGCCCAGAACCCATCCACACCCTGTCTTGATTTACATGGGAAGATTTCCACACTGTTGGCATCCAAAAGGGAAATGGCAAATTTCGGGTGTTTTCTTATTTCCATCAGTAGTCAGTAATTGCAGCTGGGAGGGGTGGAGGCTGATTAATTAGACAGCAGGTCATTAAAACAAAATATCCCTTTGAAGCCCAAAGCTACAAGTGGGAAATTGCTTTTGCAATATTGGTGAGACATTGGGTGGGCTCCAATTCCTTCCTTTGATACAATAGATGGTTTCTACTCAGGAGTTAACTTCCACCTTTCGGCACAGTTGAGGCAAACTTGGAGTTGGGCTTGTGGAATGGTGGCAGAAAGGGAACTGTGAGAATACAATACTATTAAAGCCAGGAAAAACCCTGGCGAAGGCTGGTGTAAGTCCATATTCTAACCATAGGGATAGGGCACTCTGGCAAAGGCTGGTCTAAGTTCATATTCTATCCATAGGGATAGGGCACCCTGGTGAAGGCTGGTCTAAGTCCATATTCTATCCATGGGGATAGAGCATGGGACACCCTCTGGACAGTTGCTACCTTCAGTGCAGGGATCCAATCCAGGGAGCTTGGCAGCCACAGCTGGCTGGGAATCCTGTGGCTATCAGTGTTTCCACCTCAGAAAGACACATAGGCCAAGAAAAATGCTTGTTAAACTCAGTCTGTGTAGCACTCAGCAAGTAACTCATTTAGAATTTAATGTTTCTTTTTAAACAGAGCACAGAGGCTTAGGAAGCAAGTCCAGTTACTGCCAAGACGTTACCCTGATTCTATGCCATATTCATTTTCGGTTTTGGCATCTAAAAGATACTCAATAAATGTCTGTTCAATTTCAGTCATCTTTTGTGGTTTTTTAAAAACAAGTTTGGAAATACCCCAGTCATCAACCTACTAGATTATTTAGAGTTTGGCTAAGGCAAAGTGTTGAAATACTGGGTTACTAAAGACTGATTGTTTCTAATTAAACAAATAATAAACACACTCTGGTTGGGCATTGAGCTAAGGTAGAAGGCAGAGCTGAGCTGGTAGAAGGCAGAGCAAGACCTGCTGCTCCCCCCACCCCCTCCACCAGTGGGAACTCACCAGGGCCTTAAGGCAGAGACTTACAGGAGGACACAGCTGAGGTCAACAGAGCCTTCCCAGGAGCCTTGGAGAGTGACCTGGGAGACCAGCGGAGCCTTGGACAGATGTGGGCATGATGGAAAGTTTCGGATTTAGTATGACAAGAGAAAAGATTTCTTCATCAATCTCTACTGGCAAATAGGCAGCGTGCTAGAATTTCTATATAAATTGCCAAGTTGCGTTTTCTCTTCCTTTGTTCTATGATTTTTGTGCGTGTTTGTGTCTAAACCACAGCCCTGCATATGCTAACCAGCCACTGTACTACTGAGTTACATCCCTGGTTCACTGAAATATAATTTTGTTAAAAAGCTCTCAAACAAATAATCATGGGGATATTCACTGGGTCTGTGTCAAAGATTAAAAATAAAACCTCATTGATTATGGAGACAAAAAAGTAAAAAACTGGTTGCAAAACTTTGAGAGATAAAAACATATGTAATTAATTAACAAGGAAGCTGAGAGATGATACACAGGATTTGTAACTGTTCTAGAGGGAAAAAAAACCTCTGGGGGCTAACTCTAATTTCTTTTTTTAGTTTTAGAACATTTCAGAATTTATTCTTTGACAATTTCATACTTGTATGCAATGTATTTTGTTCATATCCCATCCCTGAGTTCATCTCTCCCACTGTTGCGAGGTATCCACCAGAGAAGACGGCTCAGGCATCGGTTTAAGTCAATAGAATGTCTTTATTAGCTTTCTGGCAACTACCCTGGGTGCCAGAGTCAGGTACTCTATGCTGACCTGAGTCTTCTCAGGGTAAGCTTTTAAACACAAAACCACATCATGGGACGCACCTCAGTTAGCAAGAACAATTAGCCAGAAACAAAACTACAGAGGCCAAAAGCAAGGTTGGTATATTTAGGAACTTTCCCAGCACTACGGACTTTGATGGATTAGGCCTTTGTTCTCATTTTAACTGGTGGTACCTTCTACGTGCTGGGTTTCACGGCTTAAATGCACCATGGCATCAGTTATGCTAAGGTTTGGTGGCCTACTCAGTTCTAGGGGCCTGTTACACCACTCTGCCTGGGCCTTCTAACACATTTTCTCCCACGTTCAGGTCATTGTCTTCCTGTTTTTCTAGTTGTTTTTTTTTTTTTTTTTCCGTCTTTTGCTCTTCCTTCTCCTCCTCCTCATTTGTTTTTGTTCTGCTATTGCTGCTGCTGCTTTTTTCCTTCTTTGGGGCCATCTACATGAGCAACCTTCCAGTGGCTACACCTTCCAAAGAAAATGCCTAACCCCGCCCCCCTCTCTCTCACTTTCTCAGCAGCCAGCAACAGTCAGAAGTTCACTGGGAAGAGGAGGGCCTCAGGAACCCTTCCTCCATCCACACGGAAACGCGGACTGACTGGATCTCACTCATGTAAGCACAGATGCCATGAGTCCTTGAGTGTGGCAGCCACCTCGTGTCTGCAAGGCTGCATGTCTCAGCATTCTTTCCCCAGCCCGTTCCTCTTTCCTTCTTTCTCTCCCCGTTTCCCCAGTGCTCCTGGAGGTTTGTAAAGATTGACGCAGACGGCCCACTTAGAGCTGAATATCCCACAGTCACTTATTTTCAGCATGTTGACCAGTGCTGCAAGAAAAAGCTTCTCTGACACGGACTGAAGGCAGCACTAATAATAAATAGGTATAAACATAAATATTTAGAAAGCGGTTTGAGACTGTGCTCATTGAACGAGACAGCAGAAGGTTATATGACTACCCCAATATGGGTTTTTTACCAGATTTATAGTATACTAGGCATGCCTTTTCTCTCATAATACAAACCTCAAATTAGAGGGTTCTTCACCAGCGCCCTGTGTAGCACCCGCCAGCAGTAGAGAAGGTAGCCAGCAGGGAGGAAGTATCTAGGTGAGCGCTAGCTTGTTTCTCTAAGTTCTGCAACGAAAGTGTGCTGTGTCTCCGGCAACAGGATCTTCCTGCCTAGTTATGGTAGGTGACCAAGAGCAATGACAGCAGCCTCTGTTGTCTGGGGGGAGGGATTTTATTTCTGGGGCCTCCTGGCCTATCCAATACTACCAAGGAGGCGTCCCATGCCCAGCATTGAGAATTGTTTCTTAATAACTCATGTCTTTTGTGGGAAGGATTGCCTCTCTCTATAAGGTTCCTCTGTTTAAACACCACCTTCTTCTTCTTTTTTAAAAAAGTTATATATTCTAATCAGCTTACAAATTACTGGATAGAGCTACCTTTTCTGCCAGACAGAGAACATTTGTAATTCTACTGGAAAAAATATTTGCAGTTGGCTAATTTTATATATTAAACCCAAATTTTAATGAATCAGGGCTTGAATCAATGGTGACTTGTAGATTTTTTTATATATAAAGAAAATAAGGTGATTACAAGGCAGGGTTTTATGCTATAAATGCTGGATTTGATTAGGTTCAAACTTTAGCACAGTGATATGATCTGTCTCAGGGTTAGCGAGATGGTGGGAAGTTCTGAGCTGACCCAAGAGAGAAAGCCAGCTAAATTAGGAGGGGTTAGTACTGCTTCAGGAGGAGATGATGAAGACACCGGACTTAAACAGGCAGTGGGTTTGCAGAGAATGAGGTGGCTATGAGACCTCATTAATATGCATTCATTTCATGAGGGCTGAGGGGAGACTTTTCTAGTGTTTCTGGAGCATTAGCTCTATGTCCCCTCCTCTGATGGACACTGGCAGAGAAAAGCAGAATGGGACATCACTAGTGTCCCCCCAGGACACTAGTCTTAAAGAAACAAAAATAATATTTTCTATTCCCCAAGAAAATGTCAGTGATAAAAATATGCAAAAGATAAAGGGGCTCAAGGTTGCATCAGGAAGAGATTTCCGAGACATCTAAGAATCAAGGCAGAAAAAGAGATTGGAGACAGGCACTCCAGGGTCGGTGGGACATCAGAACACCTGGCTGACCTCAAAAAATCCAGAGCCTGATTCTTTCATTCTGAGATTTCCATTTAATAGGTTTCTGTGTGATCTGATCCTAGTGAAGTTTTAAATCTCCCCGGGGTACTTCCAAGTATATGTGCAGTCTAGTACATATACAGGGTAGCAGAAACTGGCAAAGGATTATTATATGGTCTGGAAGGTGGTGGGAAAGAAAGTATTCCTCAGATGGTAAGGTTATGATGGGAAGAGTGGCAGGCTAGCCCCAGCTGGTGGCCTCCACATTAAGCTTGGTCTTGGAGCCTATGTTATATGGTGCTTTTTCTCCGTTGGGAAATTTGGAGAATATATATCACTAAGAATACACAAAAAGGACTTAAACTTGCACTGTGGTCTCAGTTTCTTTATATGTAGCATGAAAGGCTGAACTTGAAGCGTTTACTGTTGTCAGGATGTTGGTTCCTTGAAAATTCATGTGTTGAGGTCAATGTATTGGTATCAAGGAAATACTTTGGGGGGTTATTAGGTCATGAAATCTCATCTCTCATTATGAAATTACAAATGGTCTTTGATTGACAAGGGGTTGCATCTAGAAAAAGCTATTGTTAAAAAAAATAGTACTCTGTTGCAGGAGGCTGCTTGTTTGCTTCCAGCTGCCCAGACTCAAAATAACCACACAGAAACTGTATTAATTAAATCACTGCTTGGCCTATTAGCTCTAGCTTCTTATTGGATAACTCTCACATTTTAATTTAACTCATTTCTATTAAACTGTGTGTCGCCATGTGGCTGTGGCTTACCGGCAAGGTTCCCGGGGCATTTGTCCCCAGCTGCAGCTACATATGGTGTCTTGCTGACTCTGCCTACTCTCTCTCTATGTATATCTCTTCCAGCCTGGCTATATTCTGTTAAGCCATTGGCCAAAAGCAGCTTCTTTATTTATTACCAATAAAAGCAACACATATACAGAAGGACTTCCCACACCAGTTGCAGTTCCCCATGTCAGGATAGCTCTCTGAACTTGGTATAACATGAAAGACTCCCTTTGCAGTGGGACTCCCTCTCTATCTTACTTGGATAATGTCCCTAGGCCCCATGCCTGACTATATTTGGAAGATGAACTTGCACAAAATCTCTCTGCAAATGCTTCATGACTCAGCGTCTAAGTGCTGCCCCTCCTTCTCCCATACTTGAAAAGGAGCATCCTTAAGTTCATCTGTCCTCAATCAGGTCCGCATATGAAAATTAGGTGCATTCCCTCCTTTGTTCATCCATCCTCCCTTCCCCCCACCTCAGGGCTTCAATAAATAGAGGTGTCTCACTGAAGCTGGCTTCCAGAGGTACTTTCTGTCCTACTTACAGCCCCCTGAACCCAATTTCTACTCCCTCTTCTCTGTGGGCCAGTAGCCAATGACCCTGGAGGGAGAGGGAGACCCACAAATGCATATTACCTTTGCTCCATGATCAAATGAAAAAAGTTATCATGTTATTTTAATTTGGGGACTAGCTTTTGTAAACTTACAAAAGAGGCCCCAGAATACCCCTTAACCCATATGATGACACAAGGAAGTCACCGTGTGAGGAAGACACTCTCCAGACACCAAATCCATTGAGGTTTTGTTCTTGGATTTCCCAGCCTACTAAACAGTGAATAATGAACATCTATTTGTCCCGGAAGTTCCCTGCCTAAGGTAACTTGCTACAGATATGGGACTGATATGGCACATACAGACTGTTTAGTTTAAGACCTGCCAAGTTCTGGCCAAGGTGTGGTGCTGTTCAGCTGCAAACCCAGCACTCAGGAGTCTGAGGCGGGAGGATCAGGACTGTGAGGCCAGCCAAGGCTACACAATGAAACCTTGTCTTTAGAAAGGTGGAGGGAGGGAAGAAGAGATATTTGTGATCTTGGTTCAAAGTGACCATTCATGTCCTTTGTCTCCATGGTGTTTTCTCATTATTTGAAATGCTCTTTTCTCACAAGTGAAGTTTCCATGTATATTTATATTTCCTTCCAAATCCCTTCTTCTGCACCAGTCACTTACGTGTCTATTCTGATATTAATATTATACCACTTTTCTATAGATCTATGGTATATTTTAAGTTATGCTATGATTAAATAATCATCAATTACTTTTTCAATTTGAAATTTTCTTACGTTCACTAGATCTGTAGTATATTTTAAGATATGCTAAGACTAAATCATCCATAATTACTTTTTCAATTTGGGATTTTCTTACATTCATTTTTCCAGATTATCTTTAATGAAAATTTCTATTAGATTTTTTTAATGATTACAATTGAGTTATTAGATAAATATGTCTGCCATTCTTCTAAGAGTAAGTCTATTGTCAAAAACTAAAATCTATCAAAATTTATTCATTTTTCGTAATCTAATAGCATTGGTTTTGTACATTAGAAGCATTTTTAAATTAGATTTTTAAAATTTGTTTTGGTATGAGAAAGGATTTTTTTCTTCCATACTATTCTATCTATACAGAAACTTGACTTTTTTTTTTGTCTTCCAGAAGAATATGATAAAGAACACACATAAAAAATGGTAAGACACTGACATAGTGACATGCCACTTGACTTGGTCATAATGGAGAGCAAATATCATTTCATCTGTGGAAACAACTTCCCCCATAATAGGTTCTGAGGAAGTCAGCGAACTGCCAAGGAAATCAGGTGCTTCTGTTTAGGGTCTACGTTGTTCTGCTCTGGATAAGGGAGGGACATGCCTATAGAGGCTTAAAGTCAGTTCTTAGTCCTTTAAGACTGGACAATAGAGATAGAACTTACATGTTTGGTAGAAAGGTTTCTGAAACAATGGAATTGGATTTTAAATCGCAGAGGCTTATTTATTTATTTATTTTGTATAAGATTGCCCAATGAAATAAAGAACACTTGGTTAGATTTAGATTTCAGATAGGTGTTGGGTAAACTTTATTCCTATTTTAATTTGCTGATCGAGGCAACATTGTTCTAGTCTTTCTAAGACAGATAACACGCGAGTGATGCGCAACTGGATTTCACTGGTTATCCTGGGAAGTGCAGTGACTCAGGAAGTGTTCCTGGGCGTATGGACCGGAGTTCCCACATACAAACTAGACTCCGCTTCCTTTGCATTCCTTGAGACACTATGCTTCTCTCACACACTTGTCTTCTCTGTTTAATCACTGCCAAGATAAACTAGCAGTATTGACATAAAGCATTTATGTGTTTTGTTTAGTTTAAGGGTATTTTTCTCTCTGCAGCATTTCCTATTGGGTGTTCTGTCTCAAGGTGACCCTCCGCCCTGTCACTCAATCTACTCTGGGTATAGTCATTAGAAAAATGACCCCAAGTTCCATCTCATCATATCCTCTGTTGATGTGTTGCCAATCACATTCCCCTACCTGTAGAACTTGATCAACATTTCTAGGACTTAGCTTTTTCCACTGTCTGAACATCCCCGGGTCAATCATTCTTAAACATGAGGCTTGATCTTTGAGTTCTTGACAGTGATTCTTTCATATCTTTGCTCTAGGACCATGTTTTGGGTGGTGATAGCTGCAGAGAGGAGTCAAAAATTGTCAAACTTGAGACTAAGTGGACTGTAAATACTCAGCTACACATAGGACAACCACATCACTTAGTCCAAGGCTTAGGGGCACAGGGAAAGACCAAACAAAACGTAGCTGGCAGTGGCTGGGAAAGGGTGCTGGGAAACACTGTCTTCTGGGCGTGACAGGCTGTTGCACTCCTGAACTTGCATCTGTGACTGCCTGAACCAGATCTGCACAGGATGGGGCCTGTCTATCCCTTCAGAGGGACTGGGTAGGCACTACCCTTCCCTGAGGACTTCTACGTAGCTAATGGTTGATGGTAGAGTAAGAGCCATTTTCTTTTCTTTTGTGAAGAATTACTCACCTACACTCTTGTAACACTCCTGATGAAACTCATTGGGTCACAAAACACAATACAGAAAACAAAACCCACATGAAAGAAGAAAGCGTACTACATGGGAAGAGAAAAGGGATTAGTAAGAAAGAGAGGGAGATTCGTAACAAAGTGAGTATGACTGAAATATGCCATGCCCTGCATGGCTACAGGGACAGACTTGAGTTGGGCAGCAAGGGGACGAAGAAAGGACAAACACACATATAAATACATGGGCATCAGAAAATCTGGGGTTGGGAGGACTTGGCTGTCTGATGGAGAAACCACAGCACTCTGAAAAGTTAGCATGCTTATTATATAGAGTTCAGCAGGAATTCAGGGTTGTTACATATCACTGATGCAGGCAGTGTTTATGTATATACAGTGTATATACAAGCAAATAAAGAGGCAGGTCTAACTAATCTAGGTAGGGGCAGTCTCTGAAGGAGATCAGTCCCCAGGCTGTAAACTTCCTGGGGGCAAAAGCTATGACAGACATTTTCTGTACACACCATTACTATCTGCACACAGACCAGTGAGACAGGCTTCTGAGTGTTCATCTGGGGTGCTGGGGAGAAGTCGTTGCTACTTTCCGAGGATCTAAGGCTACATAGTCCTTGCTATAGCCTTATAATAATCATCTTAGTCAACCACAGATTCACTCAGGGTTTCACACACTCAGGGCTTCTTCTACCCCTCTACCCCTCAAAGAAATACATTATGTATATATATATATATATATATATATATGGAAATGTCATAATGACATCCATTATTACTCAAAATTAACCTATGCTAATTGAAACACAGCTACTTGTTGGTTGATTGGTTCTGGAAAATAGTACTGAAACTTCCTTTATTCATAGGAAAACTGCATTAGGCCTGAGGTTTCTGCAATGGAAAGTTCCAGAAAGATACAGTATTCTTCTTCACTTATTAATGTCTGCTTGCTGCAGAGAATTTTCTGTGTTGGAACTTGGGGCAATTTGGTTGGCAGAGACCCTTCTAGCCCTCTCTAGTTGCTGTAGAAGGGAAGTGCTCAGTACCTGCTGGCAATGGAACTGAATTGAGGAGGACACTCTTCAGGCCATCAAATTCTAGATCTCTAGTCTTGAATCTGTGAGTTTTTTTTTTCTTTGTTAGAAAGTGTCATTTGTGTATACAAGACTCGTTCAACAGAATAATCTCCTTGATCACTCTCTTTGAGAATATTTACATATTCTAAATTTACATATTTACCTGGCAGGGGTGAGCAAGAGCCCGTAACACCAGGAATAGTAACATCATTAATAAAAACAGCTGGGAATTGCAATCATAGTAATAATGACAATAACACAAGGTGTCTCCTGTGTTTCAGATGATATGCACATTTTCTTTAATGCAATATTATTGATAGATATTTTGTTACCATTTTACAAATGAGAAAATGGAGTCAAGATCGATTCATCCATAGATCAAAAACTTGTGGAGAGTTGCTAGAGAGATGCTCAGTGGTTCACGGCCTTGGCTGCTCCTCCAGAGGCTTGGATCTCCAGTACTTACACGGTGACTTACATCTGCCTATGACTCCAGTGCCAGGGAATCTGACCCCTCTTTTGCCCTGCAAGGGCACCAGGCAAGGACATAGTGCACTGATACACATGCAAGCAAAAAAAAATACATGAACATAATATGATAAATGAGCTAAACAGAAGTGAATGAGCATTCTAAAACTAGAATACCCAGCATACCACGTCTCATTCTTCTTGCTGATTTTGAGGGGATATTTTGCTTTATCATTAAAGGATCTGACTGAAAGCCACTATGGAGGCCAAACAGTAACCTGGTGCCCATAGCCAAGTGGCACACAACTGACAGGATCATGTGACTGCCACAGCCAGTATGGGTGCTTAGGGCCTGGGGTCTGTAACGTGATATGGCTTCCCAGTTGGGCTTTCCTGAAACCAGACTCTGCCTTGACCTGAGTTAATTACTCTGCAGTTATTCCCACAACTGCATTCCTGCTGTTTGAGTTGCTAGGAGGCATGCAGGGGCTGCCAGTGACTACAGACCACAACTGGTCCTGGTGAGCTCACCCCCGGGCCTGGGCAGGATGTCCTGTGATGGGGCTCCAGGGCTCCCCGACACATCTTGACTTCCCTACTTCCGTCTTAACAAGCTTTTCTTCTGGGACATCCCAGAGCTAGAAATCTTTCGCACTGAACCCCCATGCTGGCACCCTGCTGTAGGCCCCCCTCATTCAGGCTTGATAGCAATCTAGCCCTCTCTGTTGGAGCTCATTACCTGGGAGCTGTCCAGAGAGAATGATGAAAACTCACTAGGGTGTAGCTATTATGGTCAATTAGCAGCCCTCCTTTAAATGAGGGCTGGCAAACCTGGGAGCCAATGAGCATCATTTCCGAGGCCCTTTGGGTTCATTGTTTTCCTGCCTCTCTTCCCTTAATCTACCTTGGCTCCTTCCTTTGTTTTCATGTTGGAACTCATAGGAGTCTGAAAGGATGTAGAACCCATGGGTTGGGGAGAGAGGGTACTCTGTAGTCACAAGGGTGGGTGAGTAGCGTTATCTTTCAGGGTTAGGAGACTTGACTTCTGGTGAGAGACAGTGAGGCTGGAGAGATTAGCATTTGACTAGAAGCCTAGCAGGGCTTACCTGGTTCCTCCTGGTCTTCTCTGGGAGAAGATGCTTCCTCTGGACATAATCTGAGGGGCAGTCTCCTTTTCATAGAGGGTTCTATTGAGGCCTCTCCAGGTTCTTGCTAGGAGCTTTCAGACTCACAACATCCCTGTCTTGGTTAGGGTTACTATTGTTGTGATGAAACACCATGACCTAAACACCTTGGGGAAGAAAGAGCTCTTTGGATTACACTTCCACATCACAGTTCAACGCTGAAGGAAGTCAGGACACAAAAATCAAAGCTGGACAGGAACCTAGAGGCAGGAGCTGATGCAGAGGCTATGGAGGTGAGCAGCTTACTGGCTTACTTCTCATGGCTTGCTCAGCCTGTTTTCTTCTAGAACCCAGGACCCCAGTCTAGGGATGGTACCACCCACAATGGACTGGGCCCTCCCCATCAATCACTAATCAAGAAAATGCCCTATACCCAGATCTTATAGAGTCATTTCCTCAACTGAGGATTCCTCCTTTCCGATGACTTTAGCTTGTGTCAAGTTGACATAAAACTAGCCAGTACAATCCCCCAAAGTAGTTGTGTCCCCTTGGGATATGCTTTATTCTAGCTGTTTTATTTTTTTCTGGGAAATTCCAGTGTTAACAGCATGGAAATTTCTCTAGGCTTCTGAGTGGTACCCACTTCTTCCTAAAGGCTATTGCTTTCCACAGTCAAACTTTAGACCAGTGGCTTAAAATATGTGGTCCCTGTATCTGCAGGATCAGCATCCACAGGACCACATGAGAAAAACAGCTTCTCTGGCCCCTTTACTGGAAGGCAGAAGCCTAAGAGTCAGGGCTGGTAGTCTGATCTAGCAAGATCTTCTTGGACATCAGCAGGGATGCTCAGATATGCCACTCAAAATGTGCTCTGTTATCTCTTGAGAGATAACAAAGATGCAAGACTCAGATCCCACTCTGAGATCTGCCAATGGGATGCATTTCCACAGGTGCCTTGGCTGCATAGCTAAAGCATGCAAGTGTTTTTTTTTAAGTCACCCAAGACTAAAGGTAAGACTTACTGAGTGCGGGGCTCCACCCCCAAACTATTCAAATCAGAATTCCTGGGATGATGCCCACGCAGCATTCGTGTTTACAGATGTTATCTTGGTGACAGTAATATATAGCTAACCCTGGGAGTGACTGCCATGAGCCACTGAAGTCTCTAGAAGCTCAGGGCACTGTGTCTGTTGACAAAGAAAACAGCTGGTGTTGTGCCCGCTAACATCAGGGCAGTTAGTGCCTTCTTCAGTGTCTAACCTTTGGATGTGGCGATGTGACGTTGTCATTCATGAAGCTCACGATTGAAAATTGTACAATGGAGTTCCACAAAATCATAAACTATCTAATAATGTCATAAGCTCATTTTTGATTGTGTTTTGGGGATCTAGTCATAGCTGTTCTTGGCTACGCGCAGCTTGTGAGCTATGGGCAAGACAAACGTGGGAACTGCTGATTCTTCTAATCCTTGGAGGTAACAGGAAGGAGGGTTGGCATGAACAAGTGTGTACCGTGGGACTAACAATAACATTTTCTCTGTGTGTGTTGTGACTGCAGAGACATGACAGCATGCTGTAGAGGACCTGAGTAGGGTTATTACTAGGGTGTCAGTGGATACCTGTGGGGATGGGATGAGGTTAGGGAGGATGGAGCCAATGAAGATCTCAGACTCTGGGACTGACAGAAGGATTTGGTGACTTCAACGTTCAAATCCCTAACCTCAGATACTTTCTAGATTATTATTGTCATTTACATTTATTTAGCATTCTGGCTTTTTAGAGATTGTTATCGGATGTTATGCCACTGATCAGACACTAACTTAAGTTTCATATCTGGTGATAAGAAGAGGCCCAGAAAACTTGGGACTTCCTTAACAACATTTAAGAAACTAGAACCATGAGTGGAGAGAGGTATTTCTTCATACCGATTGGAAAGGCATAGACTGCTCATTTCCAATTCACTCATTTATTGTGTGTATGGGATATTGTATTGTATGTATTGTGTCTGTATAGGGGTGGGGTGGGTGGAGCACACACCATGATGTGCAGGTGGATGTCAGAGGACAACCTGTGGAAGTCACTTTTCTCCTCCACCATATAGGTTCTAGAGATCTAGGTGGTAGGCTTGGTGGTAGGTGGTCAGGCCTGGCTGCAAGCATTTGGCCCCTTTTCTCACTCATGATGAGAAATGCCCTCTTGTGAATGGCAGGTGCTCAGGTCCCTGCTTGAAGGGGCACCTGGAGGTTTTGACCAGTGCAGTGGCTTGCTTGGGTCCTGAAACCTGGAGCACGGGCCTCCCCAGAAGACTCCACGGGAGGAGCTTGTTCAGCTAATTACAAAGCCCAACTGTTGTGTGCCTGGCTCCTGTGCCAGCACTCCTCACACAAGTGCTCATCCTGGTGCAGCATGAACAGATTGTAATTATATTAATTATGCTGGCTGGGCAGCCGCAGGCCAGGAGGGAGGAGCACCCTCTCCCTGGTTGTTTCTCTTTCCTGGAACAGTTGTTAGCCTGAGCCCACAGACTGGCGGTGGGGACATCTTGGGACAGGGAAGCCTGCGTAGGAGTTCCTATCCACACAGCTGCCAGAACCATTTGGTTTACAGGGGAGGAGGTGACAGAGATTGTTGCTAAGGCTGGGCAAAGGGACTTCTTGCTGGATTCATTAGGGACTATTCAGGGCTGGCTTTTGTCAGATTGTGGAAGTGGCGAATTATTGTTTGGTGTGCTTAAAGGTTCTCTTCCTGGTTTGGACTTTGTTGTCTTTCAGTCATGATAATCATACAGAAAATTATGGAGAGAAACACAGCTATAGATATGGACAAAGACACAAACATCCTAATATGTAGGTGACATAAACATAGTGGATATTTATGTCTAAAGATAATGTGTCATAAAAAGAGCGTGCTTAATGACCCCGAGATCATGCAGGAGCAGGCATTTCTGGGCAAAGAGGTCTAACTCATTGTTTTTATATGGTGTAGGTTATAGCAAAAATCATAACAGCACTAAGATGAATCTTGTTAGAGGTAAAACTGGTTTTTGTTCAGTGAAACAGTGCAATAGGTTGTTAAGAGCAGAAAAATAGACCACGTGAAAGTTTCTACAACTGGATAGTAGTGAATATAAAAGTTGATTAGGAAATGGGAAAATTTGTTATCATTTTGGGAGCAGGAAAGACGGAGTGTAGGAAAACAGAGAGGAGAAACTGACAGATAGGGTCTGATAGAATTTTAATGATATTGATAATGTATACTGAACTGGTTGGGTTATTTGTGTTTGTTATAACACTATCCATCTTCATGACATCGTCAGTAATGTGTGCTTTTATGGTCTTTACCAATGAACAAGGCTCTATGAACATAAGTATCCATCTAGAGAAAGAAGCTGAGTACCATATCTGACTTGGTGCAACCTGTAGAGAAATAGTTAACCAGAGATGGCAAGGAGCTGGTCAACCATTGGATCTTTATATAAATGCTATCCAAACCTGTGTGGTCCGAGACATTTTAAACTTATCATAAGGAAGCATGGCAATGCCTCCATTTTAGATCTCACTGTAGTAGGAGCTGGCAAGGTGAGCCTTGCTCACACCTGTCGTTTCCTGGTTCGTTGGAGTTGTGTGATAGTTGTATTTTCCACCTGGATCCAGTCTGGGGTTGCTTCTGGTGGTCTCACTCACCTAGATTGCAGGACGACCTTGGGAGGAGTACTGCTTTCTTTTCCTGAGAACCATGGAGTTCTTCAGAGATAAAAAACATCCCAGGGAAATATTGGGATTCCTTGTTCGGTATCAGTCAAGAAATTCAAGTTGAGAATGGGCAAAACTTCCCATTCTCAACTAGATTGCTTCATGGCATTAGGAATCTATCACAACTATGTTACATATTATTAGTTCTCTTTATATTATCTAGCAGTCAAGAACTGACTTTAAGTGGAGATTGCTCAAAACAGAATGTACAGTTCCCTGACCACATCAGCAAATTTTTGGAAAGCATCTACCTTGCAGTCTTTTAGTATCACTTTGTAATTTCTTTCCCTTTTATTTACCTCATTTTTTCTTCTTCTTACTTCTCTGTGTCTTATTCATATTCATGTTTCTACAATCAGACACATCTATCCTTTATCTTTTACTTATATGGCTTAGTTGTTTTTTAAAAAAAACCATTAATTATATTTCTAAGTTATGAAACAAATAGATAAATACCAAAAGCATCCTTTCTCTCAAGATTGGCCCCCAAATACTCACCCATGTGTTAAGGTTTCTGGTCCTTTAGAGCTCGAATGGTCTGTCTTCTGAGGGATTTTGAAAGCAGCATTTGTTTTGATCCACAAAGCAAAGTAGGTTTTTCTCATGACCTCATATAACAGTCTAAGTGAAGCACAAAATTAATTTCTGTCCTATATGTAATTGGAGATTTCTCTCCTGACTACCAGTTCTCGAATAACCACTCAGAGGCTTAATATTACTTATAAATGTTTGACCAATGACTCAGGCTTATTTCTAGATAGCTCTTACATTTAAATTTACCCAATTATATTAATCTATGTATTGCCATATGACTATGGCATTACCTCATTTTCTACATGTCTTCCTTCCTCAGTGCCTGGATGGCTGGTATCTCCCAAACTCTGCCCTTCTTTTTTTTTTTTTCAAGACAGGGTTTCTCTGTAGCATTGGAGCCTGTCCTGGAACTAGCTCTTGTAGACCAGGCTGGTCTCGAACTCATAGAGATCCGCCTGCCTCTGCCTCCCGAGTGCTGGGACTCTGCCCTTCTTAACCTGTATCTCTGCTTGGATTTCCAGCTTGGCTCTATCCTGCCTTGATATAGGCCAAAGCAGCTTTATTTATCAACCAATGAGAGTAACACATATTCATAGTATATAGAAAGACCATCCCACAGGATTTCCCCCTTTATGTCTAATCAAAAAGGAAGATTTTAATTCTAACATAGTAAAATTAAAAACAAACAAATAAACAAAAAAGCCAGTTATCAAGCAAGGATCAGTTACAATATCCAGTCTATATGTATTTGGCAAGATTAAATAAAATACTCTATCATCTATCCTATCTTTGTGAGTATAAAGTTTTATATCTAATTAATCTTTTATTATAACTAAGGAAAACTATAATTATAACTATCTATTCTTCAACTACATGAAAGAATCCAGAAGTATATAATAATACCTGAGTAAGTGTATTGCAAGCAACTTTCAAAACTCTAGAAATGATAGACACATCTGGTTGCCTAGACAGTTACCCAAAATGTTTCTGTAATGTTGGGCCATCCATCCTCAGCATACAGGCCCAAAGTATCTAGCAGACTTTTCAGTGAAGCAGGAAATTAGTAGGACTAGTCCACCTATTTTGGAAAAATTTGTTAGTTGCTTTCCTTTGTGTTTTGAAGAGTGTCTGGAAGTTTCTTCTGTGAAGCAGGAACCTGAAGGACCACCCTACCTTGCTCTGGCAAAGTTTAGAGGTCATTTTCCTGTGGGTCCTTAATGTCCAGTTTATACAACATACTGTCAAGCAGTCCAGATATGATCAGGTTTTTTTTTTTTTGCCAAAATTCTAGCCTCACCACATTGAAAGCAAACTCCATCATGAGTTTCTTTGATGCCCATCATCCTCTTTGAAGTAATTGGTGCTGCCAGTAACAGACATGACTCACCATAGAGTAAAGTAAGTTCTTAAAACATTTTAAATGCCACATTCTATGGGTCTTTGAAGTGTTTGAAGATTACCTATATAATTGAAATATATCTTTTTATACCTAAAAATTCTAGCTAACATTACTGTAAGTTTGAGTATCATAGATGAGTAACTATATTTTTGTAAATTCTGTATTTCTTAATTACACGTACATTTTTAATTGAATTGTTTAAACACAATATCTTAAACAAGACTATATATATATATGTATTAAAATATTGACTTTAATTTGGTGTCAGTAACTAAAATCCATACCAGTGTATTTTGAGATTAACACTTGTTTTTGGATTAAAGTAGATTCAATAATCACATTTTACCAACATAAAAATCTACCACTGTCTCCCAAATTTTCTGTATTATACCCCCTTTTGTCTTTTAGAAAGAAATTGACTATGACCAATAACAATTTATAATCAAGCCCTTTAATTAAAAGTAACAATTCATAAACAATATTTTGGGAGTTTGGGCATAGTTCTCTAGACTACTTCCTGCTGATTGATGGGTACTGGTGATCTTAGAGGTACCCTGAGAAATTCTGATACAGTGGACAAGTTCTGGGAAGTCCAGTTATAACCTTTGTTGACAGATATCACCTGTCAGGGTTCAGGAGATCTCCCTTGATCAAATCTGGTCCATCTTAACCTGGAATGAATCCACAGTCTCTCTTTTTTTTTTGGTTTTTGTTTCCTGTGGAAACAAAAGCAAAACTGTGTCTCCAAAGTGATGCATCTTTTAAGTTCCATTTTACAAATATATTTTTTGACTTATGTTTTAAAGTTAAGGCATTTTTAAAATTAATTAATTAATTATTTTAAAAACAATCTTTTCTCAAGTTAAGGCAGTTTTAAAATTTTTAGGTTGGTATGTTTTATCAGTCTCTCTTTAAATCCCATCTTTTCTTGTTCATCAGCTATCAAAAAATTCAAAATCAACATAATACATATAGGATCCAGACTCCCTGTGTATTTCCCACTTATACATTGCTTATTTTTTATTATTTTATTTCTCTCTTGAAACAGTTTATATATTATTTTTTCAAACTATTTATATCTTTCTATAACTATTGATACCTTTTTAAAATTTCTTTCTTAAGTCTGTGTACATTGTAAAACACATTGGAATTGTTTAGCAGTTTCTCTGTCTGGACCTTTCTTTACTGTGTATCTTTTAGCATTATTTTGTCTGTATGAACAAAAGCTAAATTCATCACACAGCATGCGGCTGATTTGTCTCTCTGTACGGAGGCCTGTGTGAGAGACTGTAGAAACCCTCCATCCAGCTTAGCTCATGGTGAATGGCAGCCGACTCCATATTGCAGGCAGCTGTTGGGAGACACATCTCTGCACTGCCGCTCACATGAGTCTGTGAGACTCAGTGCAGTGCAGCTCCATTTTTGTGTATTTAGAATCTTTTTTTGTTTTTTTTGTTTTTTTTTTTTTTTTTTTTTTTAGCTTTCTCAGATCTTATGTGGATCTATGCCAGATGTTGGGGCACCATATGTAAGTGGAGGTTCTCTCCAGCCCACCAGTTCCCAAATAACCACTCAAAGGCTTAATATTACTAGATAGCTTTTACATTTCTATTGATCTGTGTATTGCCACATGATTGTAGCATTATCTCATTTTCTACATGTCTTGCTTCCTCTATGGCTAGTAGGTACCTCCCAGACTCTACCCTTCTTCATCTGTATCTCTGTTTGGATTTCCAGCCCAGCTTTATCCTGCCTTGCCATAAGCCAAAGCAGCTTTATTTGTCAACCAATGAGAGCAACACATATTCACAGCATACAGAAAGACTATCCCACAGCATTCCTTTATCAGAATTTTTCTGCGTTCTTCTTGGCTTGTTAAACCAAGTTGCTAATACTCAGTTACTTCATTAAAATTTAGGCCTGAAAATCTTTTTTTAATATATATAGGATTAATACAATCTTAGCTGTCCTGGAACTCTCTCTGTAGGCCAGGATGGCCTCTAATTCACAGAGATTCACCTGCCTCTCCTTTCCAAGTACTACCACCCGACCAGGCATAAACTCTTTTATTGCTTTCTTCCATTTTAAAAACTAGTTAAAAGACAAAAATCAAACGCTCCTTCCCTTTAGAACATGACTTTGGTAAGCAGGCAATATGATTCTGGAACAGGTTTAAATATGATTTACATATTGTTAAAGTCACAGCATTGGTTCATGCATATTCCTGAAGCATTAAATAACTGTCCCACTTGGTTTTATAAAGATTAGATTAATTTAAAGAGAGAAAAGTTACAATGACTCATTGGTGCCAAGAAAAGAGAAGCTTTCTCCTTTTTTAATGCAATGTCCATGCAACTGATGAAGAGAGGACTAAGCAGGCATTTCCTGCAACAGGACAGCCTCTCTGGGTTAGAAAGTTGCTATGCCCTATAGTGTGGTAGCTGACTTAGTCACATGATTTTTATCAGCCATATAATCACTGACTATATTGACATATAATAAATAGTCTATCCAACTTCAGGTCTGGGACAAGGAGGTAATTAATTGTAAATAATAGAATCCAGAACATACTAGAAAAGCAAATCTCTTTCCACTTTCTAACTGTTATTTTAAGAAAACGATGAAATGAATGAATTTACCTGAGATAGCATGAGGGAAAATCTTTAGCACATTGAACTATTTTTTTATTAATTTTTTCTTTTATTTTTTTTTAAAATTAAAACAATCATTTTTCATTTTACATATCAACCCCAGTTCCCACTCCCTTCTCTTCTCCTATCCCCTCCACCTACCTCCACCTCACCTCCCATTCTCTCCTCAGAGAGGGTAAGGCACATTGCTTTGCAGAACGTCCAAAGCCCTCCCTATTATATCTAGACTGAGCAAGGTATCCATATAAAGAGAATAGGCTCCCCAAAACCTTGGCCATTCTTTAGTCCACAATAAATTTAGATGCCTAATATAAAATTTATATATGAAAGAAAAAAACGGTTCAAGGATGTGCAAGTGAAGATAGGATGGGCTTTCCTGTGTCTTCAAGGATTTCCACACTCTCTGGCTTAATTCACAAGGTTCCTTTCTTGCTTACACAACTTCTGCTAGCAAGGCCTTTGATTCTCTAGAAAGTTGTTTTGCCAGGTGTCTAGCTAGGTTATTTATTAGATATTGTTGCTGTGCCACCAGGAGCACATTTTTCCCCTTTCATTCACTGAGGCGTTGGGACTTCTGGGCTCCCAATTATTTGCTGAAAGTAGACATGCTAGTCACAGTGGTCTTTCTAACTGAACATGAGCCAGGAAATAGAGGAAGATGTATAGATAGCGGGTCCTAAGCCACTATCTCTGCCACAAAGCTTTTGAAAGTATCTCTTTTGCTAACTACCAATATTTGTGTGGACTAAATATCTTATAGATGTTTGCTGAGGGTAGACTGCATGGAGGGACACTGGACAAGGACCCTTTAAAGTTAGAAATGCTTGCATTAAGACTAGTCTTGCTCAGACTGCTGAACTCCAAACAGGCTTCGGGCAGTAGTTCTGGTTGTCGTGCAGAACCATACCACAGGGTACAGGTAGATGGCCTGGAGACACCTGCCATATACTTGCAACTTGGAGTCTGCAAGGTTCTTAGGGCTCCCTCTGAGATGGCTCAGTACTAACTAGTTTTGTTTGAAGTCCCATTAGAGGATAAAATCCCAGCAAGTGGCGGCTATATCTCACTGGTTGTAGCTTCTGTGGTAACAGGTAACATGACAGCTGAAATTACCAACTGACCACCAGGCAAATAACCTGGGAAGCCATGTTAATAATACTGCTTTTGTGGTGGCTACAAATCAGAGCTTTTTATATTTGTAGATGACCCAGAGAGCTGCAAAACGTAGATTCAGATTCAGCAAGTCTGGATGTGGCCTGCTAGTTTGTATAAGCCTGGAGATTTTGCACTAAGTAGAATGCTGACTCACCTCAGGCCTTGTGGTCTGAATATGATGGAAAGTTTTGGAAGCGTCCACTACAGCAACTATAATCTCTATGTGGTGTTCCTACTGCCTTGACCTGCCAGTGAGAACCACCCATGGGTCTTAGGAAAAAGAGGCCTTGCTAGGGCATTTGTGAATATATGATTCTCCTTATATCGAGTTTTGTCTTTTTTCCTTATGGAATCTGACAGGCAGTTAATAGCTCATGGAAAATGTAGCCTTATCCAAACTATTCTTTGAAGGAGTTGAAAGCCACTGGTTTTCAAGGATTTTTCTCCCATTGCAACTTTTAAATCTGGTCCAGGTATTCAGATGAGTTTGAGAAAGTGCTAGAAGCTATCAAATACCCATACTCTGGCCTTTTCTGAGTGTTCACTGGAGAGGACGGTTTCAGCTTCAAAGGAGCCATGCAAGCCGGAATAATGAAGTGTGCTGTTTTATTACATTTCCGAACTAAAAAAAAAAAAAAAAAAAAAAAAAGGATTGTATCAGAAGAGGAAAAGGATGGAGAGGTTTTAGCTTGATTTCTGTGATGTTGATAAGCAGTAATTTTTGCAGAGGGTAAAAAAGTAATCCAGTGCCATAAAACCATTTTCATAATACCTTGGCGTGAGTTACGGCTCCAAGTGAGCCATGTGGATCCTAATGGCTGTCTAGGCCTCCAGCTCCATCTTTCATGGGTCAGCCCGACATTTTTATAGTGCTGACACAAGAGAGAGCATTTATGTGGCTTCCCTTCTCCATCTGTCAACTGTTAGGGGAGTGCCACTATTTCGGCTTCCCTTTTGATCTGGTTTTCGGGTCCTCATAGCAGGGGATTCTTGTGAGAGTGGCTACTCTGGGGGCCAGTTTCACCCGGTTTTTGAACTGTTAATGGTTAGAAGGTTAGGGAATAAGTCATTTTTGCATGAGTCAGAGGAGAGCAGTTCCTTCTTCTTTATGGCTAATCAGAATCTTAGCCATGCCACATTGGCTTTTCCTGAACCTTCCAGACTTGACCCAAGTTCTTTTCCCAGGAAGTAGAACTATCCCTCACTGGATTTAGTATTTATCTTATCCTGAAACAGAAACACAGAAAGTTGGTTCCATGCAATAAATAAAGAAATGCATAGTCTATGTTGGTCCATCATGCTTCTTTGGTAGTGTCTTTGTGATTTGAGGTGGAATACTCTCATTCATTTCTTCTGAAATGTTGAACCATTTTTTGCCATTCTTTTGTCCACAATAAATTTAGATGCCTGTGATAAAATTTATGTATGAAAGAAAAGAAAAGAGGCTGTTCAAAGATGTACAAATGAAGATAGACTGGGCTATGCTGTGTCATCAAGGAATCCCAAGAGAAGGACAGCGTGATTGATACATGGGTGATGTGATGTACATAACAGAAGAAATCTGGCTCCTTCCACTCTTCTGAGGAAAGAATCATGGATTTCATTGATATATGTGTGTGTGTGTGTGTGTGTGTGTGTGTGTGTGTGTGTGTGTGCATATCATGGTGACAATGAGAAAATAGGATCTCATGAAGTTAAATTCTGTTCTCTGTAGAATCAAAGAGGCTATATGGGTAAACTTATATGTCTGTTACATTGACTTCAGGAAGGCATTTGAAAGCATTTGGAGGAAAGGACTTTGGGAAACAATGTGGTAATCATAAGAATACTAGAAAATACCTACAAAGATACTTTTGCAACAAAGTCTATGGAGAACTAAGTGATCAGCTTAAGACAATTGTAGAAGTGTTGCAGGGATGCGTCCTCTCACTACTACTCCTTAATAAATTCCTGGAATTAATAATAGCCACAGCCCTGGAGGATCAGGAGATAGGTGTGCAGATAGGTGGTGTGCAAGTCAATAAATTGTATTTCGCTGATGATACAGTACTACCTGCTGAACATCCAAATGAGCTGTGGGTCATGGTAAACAGAGTTGTGGAAGGAAGTGAAAACTTGGTATGAATGTAAACATCGAGAAGACTGAGATACAGCACATGGGAAGGGTGCAGAAGGATTTTTTTTTGTTTTTCAAGACAGGGTTTCTCTGTAGTTTTGGTGCCTGTCCTGGAACTAGCTCTTGTAGATCAGGCTGGCCTCCAACTCACAGAGATTCACCTCTCTTTGCCTCCCTGAGTGCTGGGATTAAAGGTGTGCATCACCACCACCCGGCTAAGGATTTTAACACTGTAATAATGAATCAGAACCTCAAGCAAATAGTCAACTTTGTCTATCTGGGAGGAAGCCTCAGTTCAAAGGAGGGAACTATTTTAGATGTCAAGAGACAGATTGGGACAGCAAGGGCTGCATTACAGGCACTAGGAAAGGTTTGGTCAGCAAAAGGCATAACGACAATAACAAAATTACAAGTATATGAGACACTTGTCTTGAGCTGTCTTCTTTACAACTCCGACAATAACTACTCCTCAGAACAGCAGCTGAATGTGTTAGAGATGGCGTGTCTCAGGAGGATTCTAGGAGGATAACACAAGAAGAGATGGATTTTGAAATGATGGCGATAAGAAACATCTCCGTCTACAGAAGGAAGTAAACTACAGGATATGCCAACAGTGCTTGAGATACTTTAGCCATGCTATGAGAATGAGTGACAGCAGATATCCTAAGATAGCACTGCTTAGAGGGGTGTATGGGATAAGGTAAAGAGGAAGGACCAAAACACGATGTATAGACAGCATAAAGGAAGACTGTGGAACCTTGGGTATGACAATAACACAAGCTTCTAGGACTGCCCAGGGTAGGATTAACTGGTGAACCACCATAAAAGGGCTACCCATGCATGCTTAAGCGTTGCTAGGGCATGAATGATGATGACGGTGATGATGATGATGATGATGATGATGATGATGATGATGATGACGATGACGACGACAATGACGTGGGTTGGATAGGTGAGAGGTGGCTGGGTCTGACTTAGGCTGAGAGACAAGAACAGTTTTGCCTGGAGCTTTCCTGGCAGCTGGGCTTACAGGACATTCACTG
This sequence comes from Arvicola amphibius, assembly GCF_903992535.2. Taxonomy (NCBI): domain Eukaryota; kingdom Metazoa; phylum Chordata; class Mammalia; order Rodentia; family Cricetidae; genus Arvicola; species Arvicola amphibius. Next base: position 80,030,343 of record NC_052047.1, read on the forward strand.
AGGAGTTTTAATTCACTCACTTTTTCTTGCTTGTTATATCTATTTCCTTGTAAGAAGACAACATGAGCTAGAGGAGAATTTTGAGCTTTGTTTGCTCTTGTGGGGTCTCCTGAGCTCAGTGTTCTTTCTGGCATGACTAGGAACTTCTTCTGCATTGGCAGAGAGCTTGCGAGGGCCTACCCATGGTGTTTGGTTAATAGGGCAATGGTAGAGCTTGTAATTTACCTTCCTTTGTTAGTCACCAGCTCTACTTGCGTTGTATCGCATCCTGGCAAGGTCTTGGAAGAGAGATGGACTTACCGCCAGCTTTCAGATGTGACAGTAGGAAACAATGGTGGGACTCTAATCCTCAACTGTGTGGACCCACAACTCTGAGCTTAATATGCTTCTACCATGTTAAATACCGGATCACCTTTGTGTGAATGCAACCTTCTGCTTGCAAGGAGGTGGTGTGCAAAAATAATGGAAATTCAAAAGCATGTTAAGAATGTACGTGAGGGTGGTTATCTACCATCACTGATTTGGAGCCTAGTTCTTGTGAGCTCTGCCCTGATTCTGTCAGAGAGATGGAGGTGGGTGGGGAATTGGCTATCATCTTTGTGGAGGGAAGGGGTGTGAATGTGGAGGACGGTTCTCCTTTTCATAAGTCTCTTGGCACCCGGATTTAAGCATTCTCCTTTGTATCCACAGACCCATGTTGGGTTACTGTTAAATCTTCAACACCAGAGATATTTTCTATTTTCCCATGATGAAATTCCTGACCCTGGATATAGCATGTGCTTGATGTACGTTTAATTGATGTTCTGATTGACATGATGCTTCTACTTGTTTATAGTTGGAAAGGTAGGATGCTTTAAAGGCAAGAGAGGTTGGCTCCAAATGCCTTCACAGAGCACTTTGTAGGAAGTTCCATCTAAACAGCCCCCGAACCCAAATCACAAGCTAGGAAACTGGAGTTTGAGAGCAAGAGTCTGTGTGCAAACACAAACTGCACACACAGCAGATTAGAATCTGATTGTAGAGCAGCCATGTCTCCGAGGGAGCCCGGTGCCTTTTGGTGCTGTTTGCTCCTGAGGCGCTCATTCACTGTTAGTTTAAGGTGGTAATAACCCAAACTCCAATGCCGGAATGGCCATTGATCAAAGAAATGAGCTGGCAGTTTCCAGGCAGTCACAAAATGAAATACCTCAAATCGACCAGCTCAAAAACATTTTTCACATTCTATCCATCCCCTCTGAGCCATTCAGAGAGCAAAGTAAAAGAAATTAGAAAATTGAAATTGCTGCTTGTTCATAGCAACCACTTTGGGACACGGACGAGTCGCAGTTCATCTAGTTTTTCCTCTTAGAGAATTAGCAGGGACCACACTAGTGGGTGTAGACATATCCGGTGCATTTCGAGTCCTCTTGTTCTTATTTAACTTCCGCAGCAAAACTAGCAGTGAGCAGGCATTATCCTGCTATGATAATCTATAATGTTATCATATCTATAATATTATCATATTACAGATGAGGAAACCAAGGCTCAGAGAGGAAAGTGAACTACCTGAAGCCATGCTCCCAGCTACAATATCAACTGCCCATTGATGTGGGAGGGTCTTCTGTTTTAATAAAGAAACTGCCTTGGCCAGCCCTTAGGTGGGTGGAGTAGACAGAACAAGAAGAAGGAAGTGAGGTAGATGGCTCAGTCAATTGCCACACCTCTCCTAAGTGAGAGAGATGCGATGAAGCCAGCCACCAGGTCAGACGTGCTGAATCTTTCCCGGTAAGACACCATTCGTGGTGTTACACAGATTATTAGATATGGGTTAGTCAAGATGTGAGTAAGAGGCTGAAATTAATGGGTTAGGCAGTGTTTAAAAGAATACAGTTTCCGTGTAATTATTTCGGGTAAAGCTAGCCGGTGGCCGGAGGCCTGGAGGCAGGTGGGAATGCAGCCCGCCACTCCTCACTACAGCCCATTCATTTTCAAACATCGCTACTTAAAAGAGAGAAATGCTCTTTTTCAAAGCGGGATTTGGAGACAGCCTATGAAGTTGTGAACCATTAAGTGGTGTGTCCTTCTGTTTTTTAGACAGGAAAGTAACTTTCTATTTTGTAGCCATTTCAAATAAGGAAGGCACAAACTAAGAGCTGGAAGTGTTCTGTAGGGGAATACCTTTCCCTTTTGAAGTCTGTTGCAGTAATGTCATGCTACAATTACAAGTCCTTTGGAGGCTGGGCTGCCAGTCTCCTGGATGACCGAGAAGAAGACAATACAGCAGGTAGGCCAGAAGAGAAGGGATGAGGAGATGGATAGAGGAAAATGGACTTGGTTTCCCAGTTTCAATCACCCCAAAACCAACCAAGTAGAAGGGGCTTTCATCTTAAATCAACCCGAGCCTGGACATAGATATGGACAGTTAATTATGTATCAACGAGTAAGGCTATTGAGATGCACTGATGGGTGGAAGCAAACTGAAGGAGGAAGCTAATCAAAGGGAGAATCTTAAAGGAAGAAGAGTCTACAAGCAAAAAACAAAGTGGTCCAACTTGGGACAGGAAGAAAATGTGTAGGATAAATATTCAAAGATTCTTCTACATTGCTAGATTGCTAAACACAACGTCTACCTTCTTTGGGGGAAATACACTCAGATGCCAATAAACCTCCTCCTCAGTACATAACTGAATATTTATAGGCTCCATCAGAAATACCTGAGTAGTCATGGCAATTTTATTCATAAAATGTCAACAGTAGAATAATCATTGTTCATGTATGTAGCATACAAAGATAATGGTACATGTCAACTAGAAATGAGAAGGGTAGGGGCTGGAGTTGAGTGCACACTTGCTGAAGACCTGAGTTGTGTTCTCTGTGTCCCTGTCAGGTAGGCTCATAGACACCCCCATTCATTCAGAAGGGGTATGGCCTCCCGTGGGAGTCAACAAAGCATGGCTTATCAAGTTGAGGCAGAACAAAGCTCCTCCCCCTTGCATCAAGGCTGGGCAAGGCATCCCACTATAGGGAATAAGTTCCAAAGCACCAGCTTATACATCAGGGACAGGTTCTGATCCTACCGTTAGGGGCCCCACAAAAGATCAAGCTACACAACAGTCACCTAGATGCAGATAGCTTAGGTCAGTCCCATGCTGGCTTCCTAGCCGTTGGTCAAAAGTTCAGGAGCTTCCACAAGCTCAGGTCAGCTGTCTCTGTGGGTTTCCCCATCATAATCCTTTCTCCCTCTCTTCAACTGGACTCTTGGAACTTGGCCGAGTGCTTGGCTATGGATCACTGCCATCTGCTCCCATAAATTACTTGATGAAGGCTCTATGCTGCCAATTAGGGTAGTGATTACAGGGGAAGGCCAGTTCAGGCACCCTCTCCACTATTGCTAGGGTCTTAGCTAAGGTGATTCTTGTGGGTTCCTGGGAATTCCTCTGGTACCAAGTTACTCCCTAACCCCATAATGGCCTCCTCTATCAAGATATCTCTTTCAGCAGGGCAGTGGTGGTGCACACCTTTAATCTCAGCACTAGGAAGCCAGAGGCAGAGGCAGGCACATGTCTGTGAGTTTGAGGCCAGCTTGGTCTACAGAGCAAGTTCCAGGACAGACAAACTTACACAGAGAAACCCTGTCTCAAAAAACAAAACAAAACAAAACAAAACAAGTTATCTCTTTCATTACTCTCCCCCTCCATTCTGTCCCCTACTTGACCATCCTGATCCCCCATGTTCTTATCCCTCATCCCCTTCCCTATACCCCCACTCACCTGCAACCCCAGTTTACCCAGGACATCTCACCTATTTCCTCTTTCAAGGGAGATCCATGAATCCCACTTAGGGTCCTCCTTGCTACCTAGCATCCCTGGGACTGTGGATTGTAGCCTGGTTATCCTTTGCTTTACATTTAATATCCACTTATGAATGAGTACATACCATGTTTGTCTTTCTGGGTCTGGTTTACCTCATTCAGGATGATTTTTTTTCTAGTTCTATTCATTTGCCTGCAAATTTCATGCACCCTTGTTTTTTTTATTAATTAATACTTCATTGTGTAAATGTACCACATTTTCTTTATCCATTCCTCAGTTGAGGGGCACCTAGGTTGTTTTCAGGATCTGGCTATTATGAACAATGCTGCTATGAACAGAGTTGAGCAAGTGTCCTTGTGGTATGATTGAGCATCTGTAGCATGAACAATAAAAACCTAGAGACAGATATTGGGGTTCAAACTGAAGATCAGAAAAGCAAAGCAGCTAACCACTGACTTTTACCTCTACCTCAGACCGAATTCTCAGATTGAGACTGAAGCTGAGACCTGTCCCCTCCTGTTTTATATTCCTCTCTAGTTCTGGGATTAAAGGTGTGCACTACCACATACCCGGCCTGTATGGCTGACTAGTGTGGCTGCTGGGATTAAAGGTGTGTGCCAGCATTGCCCTGGCCTGTATGACTGACTAGTTTGGTTTCTTTGCACTGATATTCAAGCAAGTTTTCTTTATTAAAACACAAATAATATACCACCATATTTCCCTTTTTTGTCTAAAATGAAAAGAAGGCTATAAAATATGAGAAACATTACAGTAAGTACAATGACTATATACAATGTATACAGGCAATAAACACACCAACAATGTCTAGTACATTTGCATTTGACAAATTCAGAGAAAATACTCCATATTTATTCAGTCTTGGTGAGTTCAAAGTTTTGTACCTAATCTACTTTCTATCATAACTTGCTCTATTTGTCTGGTAAACAAGGAAAACTATAACTATCTAGTCTTCAACTCCCTCAGAGACCCAAGAAGGAAATAATATGAACAGAGTAAGCAGTGAGTGCGAACAAGAGACTTCTAAAAATGTGAGAAATGACAGAAACAGAAACAGCTGGCTGCCTAGACAGTCATCCAAAGTTCCTCTGCAACATTGGGGCATCCATTTTGACTTATAGGCTTAGCACATCTGACGGACGTCTCTGTGAAGCAGGATGTTCTGAAGGGCTGTCTCTCTTTGCTTTGACAATGTTTGGCAGTCACTTTCATTTATGTCTTGCTTGTTCAATCAGGACAGCATACTGTCAGCAGTCAAGACAAAGGCATTTTCTTGCCCAGTGGCTTACTTTTTCCACAAAGAAAGTAAATTCCATGTGTAATTTTTTGATGCCCATTATCTTCTCTGAAATAGATAGGTGCTGCCAGGAGCAGACATGTCTCATTGTCATATAAAGAAAAGAACTTATGTTATCAAAACATCTTAAATGTAATACTCTGTAAGATCTAGGAAGTGTTTGAAGATGACATATCTATCTAAAATATATCTCTGACTTTGAAAACAGAATTAATGTGACAACAAGTTTGATTATAAAAGGTAACTAATTGCTAACCTGCATTTCCTTTATATCCTAAACAGGTGATAACAATAATTTTTAAGGACTAGAAATTTACATTACATTTTTAGATGAGTTGTACAGGCATAATACTTTGAACAAGAGAAGAAATGTATGTATAGTATATTCTAACAAAATTAATCTCAAATTTGAATCAATATGCAAAATTTGCAAATAATATACAAAAGTGCAATCCAATGTAAAACATTTTAAAAGCAGATTCAGTAATCTACCTTTTTATCTTATCTATATGCTTCCTTTTTTCTTTTCAAAGTAGATCAGTAATCTATGCTTTCATCCTATACATATCTGTATCCTTTTTATCAGAGTAGATTCAATAATTTTTCCTTTTATCCTATTATATCTATATCCTCTTTTTTCTTTTTAAAACAAGAGCTCTGAATCTAATCTCCTTTGTTTAACTTTTATACTGTCCATAACCAACAACTTTCAAACCCCTCTACAATGACAAATACCCATAACCCATTGAATGAATAAAAACTACCCACCTACCTCTTGGGAATGTAGACATTGTATTCTTAAATTTACTTCCTGTTGTCTGAAGGCAATGGTATCTTTAGGGGATCCTGAAAAAAAATTTTGCTTGGGAGAGGTAGTTGTATAATTTATTGTTCAGTCTCTGTGTAATGGGAAAGCACAGGGCTTATCTCAAGCCCTGACTAGAGTAGTCTGTTAGGCTGGATCATATCAGCTGGCCATCTTGAAATTGTTTTGAGCAGTTTATAGTTCAAAAAAGATCTTTAGGTTGTGTTTTCCAACTCAGTTGTATTATCATAGTCCTGGAGGAATCATTGTTGTGGGGCCATATCCTCCTTTTGGAAACTTAAGGAGTTAGACTGGTAGGCGTGCTCATGATTCACTGCAGAAAACTGATAGAGTCTCAAACCCAAAATCATGTACAGGATGGTAGGTAAAATCATTTTCTAGAATTATTTAGTACTCTATATGACCATTAATATCATGACAAAATTTAATATATATTTATGTGTATATATTTATAGATATTAATCTTATAAATCTTATAATTTAAGAAAATCTGTTGAAGAGTTAGTATAAAACCAAAGGATGATGAGATTAGTGAAAAAGTCAATTATTATTAAATATTTGTTTTTCTTCTGTCTCATATCAGGTGGTTCTTTTGACATGAGTCAGAGATTTTGGATTTCACTTTAATAAGCATGCTTGTGTTTAGGGAAGGAGAGAGCCACACTCCAAAGTCAGCTTTAATTTTTAATTATACTGTGATTACAAAGAAAACTATTTTCATTACATAACTGTAGAAAACAGCAGAAACAAAAATTTGGGAGTATTTATGAAATTTTATCCTGTTGTAAATGTGATATACCAATGGACCAATTTACTCTTTTTCTTGAGACTTTTTTTCTGAATGATTTGTTCTTTTTCTTCAGATGTCTCATTTGTCCAGTGGTCTTCAGATTCCTTAGCTATATACCTTTATTCTCCTGAAAAAAAAAAAAAAACAGAAACAAAACCCTTTCCCAACTCTAATTTTGGGGAGACTCTCTTTTGGGAAGGTATATCTGATCAAATGAAAAGCATTTGTTAGTTATATAGGTTAGCTTAGATTAAATGGCCTTGCTGTTTGATGAACTATCATCTCTTCTAATTAAGTAGTGTCCCTTCTTCAAATCAAATCCTTATTAATTTTTATGGTATCCACAGCTTTTCTTCTGTGAAAACAATGTAACACACATTCTGGTTTCCATTCTGAGGTTAGTACATCTTTAAAGTATATCAGCTGATTTAATTCTATAGCTTTTCCTGCTATTCAATGTCTCTCCTCAGCTGTCTTCCCTTTCTCATTATCATTTAGAAAATTCGAAGTTAATAAAGCATTACCAATCCATTTCTGGGGGTCTTCATCATCACTTTCTGTTTATTTAACATATCCTTTAGAGTTTGATTTGATCTTTCTGTCTACCTGTTCTGTAGGATTGTATGGTATACCTGTGATATGCTTTGTATTATAATAAACAAAAATGATTTCCTTTTTCTTGTTGTTTTTTTTCCAAGACAGGGTTTCTCTGTATTTCTTTGGAGCCTGTCCCGGAACTAGCTCTTATAGACCAGGCTGGCCTTGAACTCAAAGAGATCCATCTGTCTCTGCCTCCTGAGTTCTGGGATTAAAGGTGTGTGCCACCACCACCTGGTGACTTCATTTTCTTAAAGGCATATGCCAGAGCATTGTCTTTCTTTATTTGTACAGGTATATTCATGATGACCATAACTTCTAGCAAATTTGTGATTACTGAATCAGGCTTTTCTGAACTCAAAACAGTTGCCCATTGAAAACATGAATAGGTATCATTGGTGTGGTGTACATATTTTAGTTTTCCAAATTCTACAACATGGAATACATCCATCTTCCAGATTTTATTTCTTTGAGTTACTTCCTGCATGTAGTGGTGTTTGGTTGTATTAAGAACAAGTAGTACATTTCCTTATAATTTCCTTGGCTTGCTGCCATGTGATGTAAAAGTCTTTTTTTTTTTTAAAAAAAGAACCTTTGCTATTGACAAGATGTTCTTTATGAAATTCTGAAGCTTTCATAACATTTCTAATCAATAATATATTGATTTCTACATTACCTTGTGCTAGAGGACCTGGCAGACCCATATGGGATTGGACGTGTGTTATGTATATGGGATGATTGCTATTTATGATTGTATGTTGTAACTGAATAAATAATAAAGTCAATTATGTATCATCTGGTATCAGATGTTTCAGTATGCAAAACAACTTTCTGCATATTGTGAATTGGTAACTATGTTGAGACCTTCTTTAAAATTCCTTAGTACCATGAGAACAGCATATAATTCTGATTTTTGGACAGAATTATAAGGGCTTTGTTCCACTTTATTTAAATTTTCTGATTCTCTCTTTATTCCAGCTGATAATTCCATGGAAATATTTAAGTCCTTGTCAAAATCTAAGGTTTTGTTTAAGTTAATCAGGTCATCAGAACCTATCCCAATAGTAGGCCATAGATGGGAAATGTCTCCTAGTAATTTTTGGAAGTCAATAAAAGTCTGCAATTAATCTCTCCTAATTTGCACCTTTTGTGGTTTAATTTTTTGTAAACCTATTTTATAATCTAAATAATTAATATAATTTCTTCTTTGTATTTTTTTCAGGAGCAATTTGTAATCCCCAACAAGGCAAAATTTCTTTTACTTCTTCAAATATTTTTTTTCTAAAGTATCTACATTTGAATCAGATAACAAAATGTTGTCCAAGAAATTGCTTATATATCATTTCCAATGGCTGACTTACAAAATATTGGTACAAGGTGGAACTATTTAATATTCCCTCTGGGAGAATCTTCCATTGATATCTCTTAGTGGACTGAGAATTATTATAAGTAGGCATTGTGAAGGCAAATTATTCTCTGTCTTTTTCTTGTAAAGGTATAGTGAAGAAACACTCTTTTAAATCAATAACTATAAAGGACTACCCTTTAGCTAATAGTGAAGAAGGAATTCTAGAGAGCCCATTGGCTAAATCATCTTATTAACAGCTCTTAGATCTGTTACCGTTCTCCATTTTCCAGATTTCTTTTTAACAACAAATACAGGAGAATTCCAAGGGCTGGTTGATTCTTAAACATTTTGAGCATTTAGTTGCTCCTCTACTTGCAGTATTCAAACTAAAGCCTGCAGTTTCTCTGTTGTTAAAGACCATTGCACAACCCATACAGGTTTGTATGTCAACCATTTTAAAGTAGGGCTGTTGGTGCCTTTGAAATATCAGCAGCTGTTGTGCCCTGTTCTTGAACAACCCGAATGGATGATGACTATTCTTTATAATACCTTCTAATATTTTTTTCCAGAAACATACATTAATGTACGGTTTGTTTCTAAGATTGGGGGAATGCTAATCTGAGTATTCCATTGCTGTAACAAATAAAAATTCCATAAGTTTATTGCTATGTTAGCCACACATGGTTTTAATATTCCTGTCCTTCTTGCACTATACATTTGACACACCTTGTGCTTTGCTTTACCTGAGATAAAGTTCTGATCCCTAAAAACTGAACATTTACATCCTGATGAGGTCAACTTGAATGCCAAGATTCTGATGAAATTATCGTTACATTCATACTTGTGTCTACCAGACCTTCAATGATGATGTCATTTATTGATATTTTTCATTTTGATCTTTGTTCATTTATAGAAGTTTGCCAAAATATTTGCTTTATGGTTTCTGCTGAATTTTTCTGTTCTATAGCTGTTCTATGATCCAGAGCAGTATGGTTTCTTACAACAGGTATTAGGCTCTTTAGTTGCTCTGGGAAGGAGTTTCTTCTACCTTGGCAGGAAATGACTGAACTGGATTTGGCATAGAAGCCTGCAAGAGACCCCTCAAGGAGTTTCATGACAGCAAAAAATTACCTTGAATATCCCTTGTTGACCTACATTCATTCATTAGTCCAATGCCTGCCTTTGCCATACCTTGCACATAATCCAGAAGGGAGGGGCATTCTGAATGGATTATTCTTACAGAAAACAGTATTTCTAGGAATACCTAGAAAAACCTGTGTACAGTTCATTTTCATTTTATGGTAACTTTGTTTGCCACAATTATAACACAATTATATAATAATTATAATAGTAATTTTTCCTCAAACTTCTTGAAATCACCTCTCCTATCCATGCATTACCATGGCCATGAGATCCAATATTAATTATATCTTGAATACATTCCTCCAAAGTTGCTGACCTTGCCTTTAATGGTGGACTTATCCTTTTTAGTAGAGAATTGGCATTTTAAAAAACCAGAGATTCAATTACTATTTTTCTAGCCCAGAAGCTAGAATTCTGAATTTGGTATCATTCTGTTTACTGCTGATGTCAATCTTTGTAGAAAATCTGTGAAGTTTTCTTTTGGGCCCTGTATGACTTTAGTAAATGATTCAATCTTCTTTCCTATTTCTTCAATTCTGTCCCAAGAATTGAAAGCTGCTGTATGACATGAAGACAGAATGTGACCATCATATAGAGATTGCTCTTCTATAGTAGCATAATTTCCTTCTCCAAGAATTTGATCGTGGGAAATTTCCATACCTCTAGCTTTACTCCATTTTCAGTAGTCTTAGCCTCTTCTCCTAGACAGTTACTCCATTGTAATTGTGGACCAGGCTTTAAAACAGCTTCATCCTACTCTATCCAGTTGTTTGTGATAATTCTATTACAAACCGACCATGAGTTTAACATTATTTTCACAAAAGATGAATGCAAGCCATATGAGATTATTGCTTCCTTGAATATCCTTACATCTAACATTGGTGCAGGAGTCCATTCAGCTTTTACTCTATCACTTGGCTATTCCTGTATGCTTACTGGATATATTAAGGTTGTTTGTTTGAATACCTTAAGCTGTTCCTCTCTAGTCTTATAATGCAATGCTGAAATTGGTTCTCCATTAAATTCCTCTGTCTAGATTTGAATATTTGTGTGATCTGTTTTATTAGATTTTTTCCCCTAAGGCCTATATCTTAGCATTCAGATTAACTACATTTTTTAGTGATACAACAAAAATGATAATGCTGATAATGTTCAAAATTAACATTGCATAAATCCCATCTAAACTAGTTATACTCTCATTTAATCTTTCTATTTTCAAACTGTCCAGTGTATTATCATACAGAGACACAAATCCCTCCAATGTAATGGTGTTTCCCAATTTTTAAAGTTGTAAAAAAACTCTTTCTTTTAACTAATTCCTCCTCTTAAGAATTCCCAATTGTTTGGCTAAATCTGCTGCCTATGTTGATGAAGATGTGAGGTTTATTGCTTCTGCACAGAAAAGTAAAAGCTTGACTGGATTTCAAGGCAGCTACCTAGTTTGGCAGCAGCCTGAGAATGGGGTTCAGGGAGAGACTACCAGGAGAGAATAGAAAAAATCCTAGCTGGTAGGGCAGTGATTCCAACCACATGTAGCTCTTTATGCTGGTGGCTGTAAAGTCTCAGGCAAACAAATTTTTCATGAATTCAAACTTTGGGCACCAAATGTAGCATAAATAATAAAAACCAAGAGACAGATATTGGGGTTCAACCTGAAGATCAGAAAAGCAAAGCAGCCAGCCACTGGCCCTTACCTCTACCTCAAATGGAAAATGGGTGATTCTGCCTCCACAAATCCTCAGATTGAGACTGACAATGAGACCTTTCTCCTTCTGTCTTACATTTCTCTCTAGTGCCGGAAATAAAGGCATGCACCACCACTGCCAAGCCGCTATGGCTAACTAGTGTGGCTGCTGGGATTAAAGGTATATGCCACCACTGCCTGGCCTGTATGACTGACTAGTGTGGCTGTTTTGCATTTTGATCTTCAGGCAAGCTTTATTTAATAAAACATAAATAATATACCATGATAAACTTTCTTTGGTTATATTCCCAAGAGTGGTATCAATGGGTCTTTAGGTTGACTGATTCCTCAGTTTTTGGTATTGGCATCAAGGCAGACATGCAGATCAATGGAATCACATAAAAGACTCTGATATTAATCCACATACCTATGAACACCTGACCTTTGACAAAGAAACCAAAAATATATAATGGAAATAAGAAAGTATCTTCAACACATGGTGCTGGCATAACTGGAAGGTGGCATGTAGAAGAATGCAGTTAGATCCTTATCTATTGCCCTGCACAAAACTCAAGTCCAAGTGGATCAAAGACCTCAACATAAATCCAGTACACTGAAGTTGATAGAAGAGAAAGTGGGAAGTATCATTTAACATATTGGCACAGGAGACTGCTTCCTGAATATGACACCAGTTGCACAGACACTAGATAGACAATTAATAAATGTGACCTCCTGAAGCTTCTATAAGGCAAAGGACACTGCCAATAGACAAAAAGGCAGCCTACAGAATGAGAAAAGATCTTCACCAACCTCACATCTGACAGAGGATTTATATAAAAAATATAAAGAACTTAAGAAACTAAACATCAAAATACTCATTAATAATCCCATTAAAAATGGGGTACAGATTTAAACAGAGAATTATCAACAGAAGAATTTTTATTGGCCAAAATACACTTAAAGAATTGTTCAAAATCCTTAGCTATCAGAGAAATGCAAATCAAAATGACTCTGAGAGACACCTGTCAGAAATGGCTAAGATCGAAAACACTGATGACAGCTTATGCTGGAGAGGATATGGAATAAGGGGAACACTCCTCCATTGCTGATGGGAGTGCAAACTTGTACATCCACTTGGAAGTCAATACAGCAGTATTGTAGGAGGCCACTTGTTTGTCCCCAGCTGCTCAGCCCCAAAATAACCACACAGAAACTGTATTAATTAAATCACTGCTTGGCCTATTAGCTCTGGCTTCTTATTGGCTAGCTCTTACATCTTAATTTAGCCCATTTCTATTAATCTATGTATTGCCACGTGGCTGTTGCTTTCTGGCAAGTTTCCGTCCAGTGTCTGTCTCTGGTGGGGCTACATGGCTTCTCTTTGACTCTGCCTACTCTCTCTATGTATATCTTTTCCAGCCTGGCTATATTCTGTTAATCCATTGGCTGAAAGCAGCTTCTTTATTAACCAATAAAAGCAATACATATACAAAAATACTTCCCACACCACAGCAGTTTCTTTTCTTGATTCTTATAGGCTAAGGATTCCACAGGGTTAATGAAGGCCAACTATCATGAGACAAAGATCAAACCAGTTGTGAGTCCTAGTTAATTATCCAAGACGAACAATTAGATGAGGAGGCTTAGATGGTGGTAGTCAGTGAAGAAGGCACTTCATTCAGCAGGAAACTGAGATGATCAAGAATCTAAGAGCCTGGAAGTTGAACATTTGGATAGGAACATGAGGGGGGGGTCCCCAAGCAGGGGTGGAGAAACCGGGCAGGATGGTGGTGGTAATGAGAGGCTAGTAGCAGAGACTTGAGGAATAAGAACAGCAAAGCCTGTGAAAGCTTAGTGGAAAAGGAAGCCTCTAAGTAGAGTAGAGGTGAACCTTTAGGAAGCATCCTCCTGCCATCAGGACTTGGAAGTTGAAGGCAAATTGTCAGTGCCAGAAGGCATGAGTATGCCTTATCAGTAGGAGCAAGTTCATAATCCTGGACAGCCACAGAAGTTCATGTTGAGGTAAGTGTGAGCATCCAGGAAGCTGGGTCATTTATTCTTCAGCCACGCATGCTAACAGGATCAATTCTGTGAAAGTACTGTGTGTGTAAGACAGAGAGGGAGAGGTCAGCGTTAGGCGGCTCCCTCCATTGCTCTCTATCTTTTTCCTTTCCCTTTTGAAACAATGCTTCACTAACCTGATACTCATTGATTAGCTAGGAACTTGTGGCATCCTCCTGTCTTTACTTCTCAGATCTGGAGTTAGAGGGGCATATGGCCATGCTTGTCTTTTCTCTATGGGTGCTGGAGATCTAAACACAGGTCCTCGTGTTTGTACAACAAGCAGTTTGCCCACTTAGCCATCTCCCTGGCCAGAAATAGAACTCTTTCATACATATGATTATTAGTTTACTTTCTGTTGGGAAACTTTTTTTATTAATTATTATTTTTTCATTATTTGACATACTGATCACAATCCCACTTCCTCCCATTTACCCTCCTTCCCATCTACTCCTCCTCCATCTTTGTCTCCATCCCCCTGCCCCAAGGCTGGCAGAGGTAATCCAGCATAGGGAACAGATTCCCAAAAACCAGTTGAACACACCAGGTCATGGTCTCACTGCTAGGGGCGTCACAGTCTGACTAAGCTACACAACTGTCACACACATGCAGAGGGCCTAAGTCAGTCCCACGTAGGCTTCCTAATTCCTGGGTCCATGAACCCCCACAAGCTCAGGTCAGCTGTTTCTGTGGGTTCTGGGAATTTTTTTTTAAAGCATAAGAAACTGGAGAAAACATTGTGAGTCTCAAGTTATTATTCGGTTCTAATAATAAAGACCTTGTTATTTTTTTATACACATAGACACATATAGCACACTCACATTCGCACGATATGTAGTCATTTTGTGTGTATGCATGCTATGGTGAACATGTGCAGGTCCAAAGAGCCACAGGAGTAAATTCTCTACTCTCATGCCCATCTTGGGGACTGAACTCAACTTGTTATGCCTGGGGATAACCTCCCTTCCTTGAGCCATCTCATCCTAGCTTATCATTCTTTATTTGTAGCTAATTTTTTGAAGGCAATTTCCTATAACTTTTGAAAAGGCTGATGCCCCAAGGTCTTCTTTTATGGACATAAAATGCGTGAAAATATCATGCAAATAAGATTGCAAACTTGTCATGTGCTTTCATTAGGTTATTGCTGTGTATTCATTTTCCATGAAGACTATGTGAAAATTTTTTTTTAAAAAAAGCTTTTAATTGATTCTTTGTGGCTTTACCCATCATGCACCTCGATCCCATTCATCTCCCTGTCCCTTGATATCTGCCCTCTACCCTTGAAACCTCCCTTCCAAAGTAAAATAAGGTTTTTTAAAAAAGAGAAACAACATCAAAGAAAGAAACGAAGAGAAAAATGTTGTCATGGAAGATGCAGTGTCACACAGTGAGTCACGCAGTGAGTCACGCAGTGAACCCTCTAGTTCATCTATTTTTGCTTGCAGGTGTTCACTGCAGAGTCATTTGGTTTCTGCTGCACTATCAAGACTGGATCGTCACCGGGACTCCTCTCAGATATCCTGTTGTCCTGTGTCCTAGAGAACTTGCTGCTTTCAGCGCTCCAGCGCATCATAGATCGGTGGATGTTGGGGTAGGCCAGCTCAAACCCAGGTTCTGGGCCTGGGTAGTTGGACCGCCAGCTGTCCCCCAGCCTCACCACCAGGGTGAGCACTCCAGCATTGTCCCAGCTAGTTCACCATGCTGCAATGAGCAAGGGCCAGGACTGGTTCTTCTGTTTTCACAACCTCAAGTGTGGGGTCTGGGGTCCACCTCCACCACCAGAGCCAGCTGTACTGTGTTGCCCAGGAGAGGTGCAGGGGCCACTCTCCCCAGGGCTGCAGCTGGTGAGGGGCAGGGACAACTCTCCAGCTCTCGCTCTCGTGACCTCAGGGCCCGCTCTCTCCACCATGTATTTGCTCACCACCGTGTTTTCTTCTCGCTGCTCAGGGCAGGCCACCCAGGCAGGCCTGTGGGTTTACTTCTCCCACTTAGTTGTAATGGTACTAGGCAGGGTCATGTTTTCTCCTGGATTCTTGAGAAGGCTTCCTCTTTTGATCTTTGTTTTGACCAGTGCAGTGGTATTTTAATCATGTGGATTTCCTCCTCTTTTTCCTTCCCTTACTTCTCCTCCCAGTCTCTTCCAGCTTGAAGGTTTTTGTTGATTTTCTGTGAGTGGTAGGCAGCTGTAAAGGGGCAGCAACGGTAGAAACATGGAGGGTAAGTAACTTCTCTGACGCTGCAGAGCTAAGTGCTAGAATTATACTTGAACTCAGATCCTTGGGTACCATACTTCTTTTCTTTTATGCTGACATAGTGCTTATTGGATGTGAGATTTTAGTCCAAACAGCAAATGCTTGGAGTCAGATCTCCTGCCTGTGAACGTGCCTTCTGGTCCTGCCCATTGTCTCATCTGGGCCAAGTTAAGCTTCTATAGCTTCAGCATTATCATTGGCAGAAGGAGAGCAACTCTCCGTTTATTTAGGCTGTCATGGAGAGAAAATGAGGCAAGAGGTGAGGAGCACCGGCCTGGCGCCTGGCACTCAGAGGAACTTCCATCAAGTGACTGCCCTTCTCCCGACTCTAATTTCTCTTCTTTACTGCCTTTGGCTTCTCAAAGAAATAGATCTAGCCTAGGTCAGCCCATGATAAAAGCTGAGAAACTGGATGACATATAAAATATGATTTTAAGTCTGGGGAAACCAACCTTTGCCAGGCCTCAGTTCACCAATTTACTATTCAGTTTGTCCTTAATCTGAGGAGTCACATGAACACACTGTTGAACTCTGCTGTGCCTCCTTTCCCAATAATCGACAAATCTTCGAAGCTTTCAGTAAGCTAGGCAGTTCATTGGTCATAGTCTTCAGGGGAGTGGAACCTGGAAATCTTTGCTTTCTCCTAGAGATTCAAGTGAATCATCAGTGTTAGAAGCCACTGACCCACGAGCGCTTTGTTTTTCTTCAATATTTGAGTATCTTATATGGGTTTGCTAGACAAAATGCATGGCATTCAGTTCATTAAGAATTTTAGATGAACTACTAATACATTTTGGTATAAGTGTATCTCCACTATCATGCAGGATGTAAGAACGGGATGCTGAGGAGTATTCATTGTTTATCTGAATAAGAAACTGGATGCCCTGTATCCTTCGTCTAATATGGCAGCCTCAGTCTTGTATTGGTGAAAGCTATATAAACAAACATGTATTTTCTGTTATCCTTTGAGACACTTAATAAAAAATCACCTCCAAATTGCTAACTGATATTATCTGAGGCTTATGAGGTTAATTTTTCTATCACACATGCTATTTTGGATCGTTCACTAGAGAAGGCAGATTGCAAGTTGCAGTTGACAAGATGTCAACCATTTCTAGATTTAAAGTGTCTAGGTGCACACCTTTCTGTCATTATATGGGAGATCGCCTGAAGGAAAACCCGCCACTCATGACTCCCCTCCATCAGTCCACCAGCTGCCCTTTCCTCCGGTCTCAATTCTCAGACATCTCTCGTCTGATGTTTTATAATCTGCACAAAGCCGAAAAGATGAGAAAAGGTTCTGGGTTTAATCGGAAGTCTATTGAATAATAATGAGACGGGCAGCAGGCTGGGAAGGAAGGCACATCAGACTCACTTAGCTCTAATGGTCCTACAGAGTAATGAAGACTCAAGTGGTCCTTAGTAGGGATCCCGCTGTGAACCAGAACACATCTTCCATTCTGATTGCTGAAGGAAATAGGTAATTGATGCGACAGAATGGCCATTATTATTATTATTACTACCTTTTTTTTTAAAACCCAGACACAGCAGTTAGAAGGCTGTCCTTAGCCTCCTTGGAGAATACCAGGTGTGCAGCACGAGGGTTGCCCTTCCATTAAGTCTTCAAATGGGAGCACTAATAACTTTTGCATTGAAATAAGTAATGATCACACTTAATGACCAGTTTGTTTGAGTGTTAACAGCTTGTGAGCCAACAAATGGGTCATTAACAGGTGTTAACATCGACTCTCTGGTTTAAACAGCCTATTCTATCTCTGCCCTGTTTGGATTGAGGGCTTTTGCAAATTATGAGCTAGATTTTCATTTTTCTCGAGGTGGGCATCTCTTATTAATCAGCCAGACAGCTCTATCTAACGGCTTCTCTTTTCCGGAGTTATTTCTTACCTAGTCCATGGAAATATAATATTTCTTAGAATTAATTTTTTTCTCCTGAAATATGAAGGAATCCTAGGAGAATTTGATTCTGGAAGAAATTAGGTTAAAAAGTCCAGTAGAAAAATCTACCTCATACCATAGAATTATTGACTATGGAGAAGGAATACACATAGGTTGAAAATATCATAGATCTGAGACAGCATTTGTACATACTGGGGGCACAGGGAAACGATTGCTGTCTCAGGGCTAGAAATGAAGCATGTGCCATCAGCCCACCGTAGTCCAACAGTTATCTGTAGCACACACACAATGAGACACAGGCCTCTTGAGAAATCTCCTGCTTGTCACCCACCTTGCTTTCTTTTCAACCCTTTGAATTTTGGGACCCAGGATGTACTTTCTTCTCAACTTATTCTTGGAGGAATGGGATTGGGTGGTGATGCCATTACAGGAACTGCCTATAGACAAAAGGAAGTTATAAAATAAAAATCCAAGTTTGTCCAGAGAAAGCCATTTCAGCACCATATGTGTGTATGGAGGGTCCTTGTATTATATACACACCCTTCTTTCAGTACGGTACTTCCCAAGCTATGTGTCATAAAAATCCCAATGGTTTGTAAAATACAAATGATGCATTTAAATGCCCCGCCAATGCCAGACTACAGTGTAAGCTTTTAAGTTTGTCGTCTGACATTATGTGTTTATCTTATGGGGGGTAAAAGGGTGTGAGACGCAGTATGAGTCTGTACTTGGGCACTGAATAATTCCTCCAAATTTGGGTGTTGCCTTTGCTGTCTGGGAGTTTTTGTGGGAGGAAACTAGCTGGACCACTCCTTGATATGTCTGATTTTTTTGGGATGCCTTCAGAACAGGATCACCAGAGCCCCCGATTAGTTAAGTATGGGTGCAGGTTGAAGGGACCTTGTCAGACAAAGGTGTTGCTGTTTGGGTAAAAACAAATTGAGTCTTCACACATGGAAGTGATTTGGAAAATGGCAATCACAATGTTCTGTGCTCTTTATCAGCATGGGGTTTTAACACTAGTTAGGCAGTCTATAGAGGTGATGGGAACAATCTGTAAAATGGCATTGCAGAGCACACTGAAGATTCTCTCAGATGCTCTGAGGGTCGTTGGACAGAAAATTCTACGGTTCCATTCACTGTGGAGGCCCAAAAATGTGAGCCTGTTTCCACATTGATCAAACGTTGGAGAGTCGGAACTTTCTTCTAGTTCCTTTAAGGTTATTGTGCTTCTACCTCAAACAAAGATCCCACCTAGATGTTCAGCAGAGAGTTCTGCTCTCTCAAGGTGATTTTCAACAGGTCTGGCTAATAGACAGACCTTGTGCTCCAGGAAAAGAGAAGTAGATTATTTCTACTTCAAACAAAAGTCTAAGAATCCAACTAAATTCCAGGTCTCTTTACGGAGATAACTTAGGATTCCACCTAGGGAGTGGTTTGCCTACAGAATGTTTTGGTCTAGGGCGTGAGCATGATGTGTTTTGTTCTAGCAACAGAATGTTTAACTATGGATGTAGACCACGGCCTTCAACTGGTATGTTCATTTCCTTGTATCATGTTAATGTAGGTTTTTTTTTTCTTACGCCTACTTTTTGGGGTTAGGAGTATTTTAAGCAGTTGGAAATTAAATGCGGACATATTTTCAGTACTCACTAGAATTCCCTCTTGATACTATCCTATATGTTTCTCCGTTTTATTATTTTCATTCATGTCTTCATATTCTTTACTATATTTCTAATCCCCTCGCCTTTACCTTGGTGAGAGGTATTTTTTGTTGTGGCTGGTCCCCGACAATTCCCCTTCTAGTTGGCTCTTAATTTCAGCTTGTCATAGGATATGAAATAAAAACGTACTATTTAAAACTGTGAAGAGAGTGTGACATTTTAATATTTTTATAGGATACTTATTGTGGTTGTTTGAGTGAGAGCTGTTCCCCACAGGCTCATGTATTTGAACACTTGGTTCCCAGCTGGCAGCACTGTTTGGGATGGTTGGAGAACTTTTAGAATGTGGAGGAAGTACATGACTAGCATCAGGCTCTGAGGATTTGCAGCCTCATTCCCACTTGCTGCTCACTCTCTCATTCCCTTTGTGTGCCTTCCCTATCATTAGGGACTCTAGTCTTCCGGATTTGAAACCTAAATATACTCTTTTGTCTATAAGTTTCTATTGGTCATGCTATTTCATCACAGAAACAAAACCAACTAATACTCTTATTATTATTTTTATTACTTAGAAAAATTATGCAAGTTAAAGAAGTAAATCTGTGTTAGGAGACTTGGTCTCTGTGTTTTAATAATTCTTACAAGTTTCCGTGGCCATTCTTCTCTTAATATGTTTGAAGTCTCGGGATTTCATTCTCTCACATCAACTGATATTGGCGGAACACTTACTATTAAGGTGCCAGATACTTGTAGAGATGAACAGCAAATGTGTTTGGTGCCTTTTACAAGGAAGCACGGTGAGGATGAAGTGGGATACACAGGCAGTGAGGTGTTCTGGACAGGGACATCTCTGGGTTGCAGACCAAGAGGATCTGATGTGAGCAATAACCTGTAGTGTATGTTGAGGGCTGGTGTCACAATCTGAATATGAAATGTGCCTTACAGTGTCATGTGTTGAACACTTGGTCCCTAGGTAGGGATGCTACCTGAGGAGGTGGGGACTAGCTTGAAGAAGTAGGCCACTTAGGAGCGTGACACTAAGGGCCATACATGCTCCTGAGTCCTCTCTTTGCTTCTGTCTTGTCATGAGCAAAGTAATGCTACATGCTCCCATACCATGATGTTGGGTATCGCCATGAGCCTAGAATTAATGAAACTAAGAACTACGGACCAGAGGGCTGGAGAAATGGCTCAGCAGTTGATAGGACTGCTGATCTTGTGGTAGGCTCAGATTTAGTCTCCAGTACCCATATGGTAACTCCAGTTCCAGGAGAGTCCTATATTCTCCTTTGGACTCCATGGGCACTGTATGCACATGATACACATACATATAGACAAACAAAACATGAGTATACATCAAACAAAAATAAACTATTAAAAATCCCCACCAAAATTCTAGGGACTAAAGCCTCCAAAACTGTGAGCGAGAACAGTACCTCCCTTCCTTAAATTGTTTTTGTTAAATATTGTCACAGTGACAGAAAGTCTGTCATGGTTGCAGAGGAAACACGACACTCTAGACAGTAGTCAGCTTCTTACAGAGAGGGACAGCTGATAAGATTCTAGGGTTTGGAAACCAGATGGTCTCAGTAATAAATCCTCAACTTAGTGACTGTCATGTTGATGTGTTCCCACAAAGTGTTTTATTTACAAAAACAGGTATTAGGCCAGTGTAGCACAAAGAATAAAAACCCAGACAGATATAGGGGATCAAGCTGAAGATCAGAAAAGCAAAGCAGCCAACCACTAGAGAGTTCTTACAAGAGCTGGGCGAGCCTGTCCTCAGCGTGGCTACAGACTGACTGCAGACTGAGCCCCTGAGCCCCTGTCCCCTCCCTTCTTATGTTCCTCTCTAGTGCTAAGTAAGATTCAAGGTGTGCACCACCACCACCCGGCCTCTGTTGCTAACTAGTGTGGTTGCTGGGATTAAAGGTGTGTGCCATCATTGCCTGGCCTGCATGGCTGACTAGTTTGGCTAACTTGCACTCTGGTCTTCAAGAAAGCTTTATTTATTAAAACACAAATAAAATATCTCTACGGGCCAGATTTCACCTATGGTACAGAGTTTGCCAACCTTGCTGTGGACCTCGAAGGGGGGCTAGATATTGGATCAGTTGGATGTGGTTTAGGATGAAACTCTGTATGAGTACGGAGGTTGAAAGTGTAATATGTAACCAAGCTAGTGTGAGAAATCGTGATGAAACCAATGGAGAATGTATGATGTGGCAGAAGGTATATTTCGGAACACAAAGAAAAAAAACCTAGGGAAATATTCTGAAGAAAGTTTGGAGGATGAACTGAAAAATGTATACTTGATCTTGAGGGTAAATGTAAAAACATACTGTATTATGAAGACAAATCAGGCTAGATAGCAGTGGAACCTAAGCAAAATAACAACAAACTACTTACAGAGTCCTTTGATACCATGGCTGGTTACAACACACAGACATAGCTTGATGTCAGCGAGTGTGCTCTCTACGGTGGCAGCGAGTCATCCTTCACATGATGACCTGGGCATCCGGACACTTCAGGCTTGTAGATGTCCATTTTACTGTTGTGAAAAGCGAGCATGGGAATTCAGTCTTGCTTCCATGTGCCTTGGCAGGAAATTATGCATTTCCTCCTATTCTCAGCTCATTGTATATTTCTCTGCAACCACATAGGATAGGTTAGTGCTTGAGGGCTGTGCCACATTGCATGTGGGAAGAATGAAGCCAAAGAATGGTGAGGAGAAGCGATGGTAAGGACGTAATGTAGTTATGCATTATTTTCTGATGGTGAAGGTCTAAGAAGAGCCGAAGAAGCAAGGACAGAGAGGTCAGTACAGAATCAGTGTGAATGTCTGTCCCAGGGTCAATAGAGGGATCTGGGAATGTAGCTCAGCTGTCGGAGTATTTACCTAGCATGCATGCGTCCCAGGGTCCCATCCCCAGTGCTGTATAAACTGTCATGATGTACAACTATAATTTCAGTGCTTGAGAAACAGAGGCAGGAGGATCAGCCTGAGTTACAGTGCATTCAAGCTCAGCCTGGCTGCATGTCTCTGAAAAAAAAAATAATCAGCAAAGTTCTGAACTAAGGTAGTGACAAAGGAAATAAGAAGGGATTTGGTTCTTTGTAATATGACAACAAATCAAAGACTGTTGGATCATAACACAGGAAATCAAAATGAAGGGAGAAGACATGGAAAAATAAACATGATTTTGTCGGGCATATTGGTTTAGGTGTGCTGGGCTGACATTTAATAGAAGCTTCTATCATGGTTGCGCACTGAAACCAACTCATTCTGGGGAAAGTAATTGAACCTGTAAAGGTAGGTGAGTTACTCAGAGACAAAAACAAAGAAGAGAGTTTGAGGCCACTGAGAGGCCACTCGGCAATGAAGGAAGCAGTTAGCAGAGCATGTTGCATGGAAGGGGTGATTTTCTTTAACACCACCAAACCCTGAGCTTCAAAGACATCTTAGTTGACATTGCAGATGACCGAAGAGGTTGGCATGCTGTAGTGGCAACGCATGCTGCTGCTGAACATGGCTTCATGTGACTCTCCTTTTGCGATCCAAGTGTCCCGCTGCCTACCCTGGGTGTAATTTTGACTCCAGATGCCCACACCCATGGCCTATCGAAGCAATGACATCAGCAAGTTCAAAAGGAATAAAATACTCATACTTCACCTTCCCTCACCTCGAAGCCAGTAATAGTCAGAAAGGATGGAAACGCAGCTGTTTTCCCATAGGTCAGCATATTGCCGACTATTTTTAGAATTCCTTGGAAAATTTTTCTTGGTTTCTTCTCTGCACCTGCCATGATTTCTCCAGTCCAGCAGCACTGTCTTCTTAGAAACTTCTCCCCCCAGTCTTTTGGGTTGTGCAAAAGAAATCTTGGTGATAAAGTAACCATTAGTAAATCTTGAGAGCGAGGAGTGGAGGGTAGCAGGTCCAGGGTTGCAGAGGGTGAGAATGAGCTGTCAAAAAGACACGGCTCCAAGATGGTGTATACTATCCATGGGGGGGAGCCCTGTAGTGCGCGGTTTAGAACGACAGAGCTATACAGTTAAATAAAATTTCTCTTTAGACTTTTAAGACTGGGGAAAAATCTGAATGTACAGAGAGGCAAAGGATGAAACAAATGAGAGGAAGAGACTTACTGAAGGGGCAAAGTAGAAAGAGATAAGGAGATGGTAGGAAAGGACTCCGGGAAAGGACTACGGGACAAGGGTAACAAAGGAGACATGGTGTTGTGTGATTTTACTCTTTTAGGTATGTTTTTTTTGGCTTTTGGGGGACCCACCACCGAGCTTCCAAAGAAATCACACATGGAGGCTCATTCTTAGTTATGAGTGCCTGGTCCTGGCTTGCCTTGTTTCTTGCCTGCTTTTCTGAAATTATCCCAGCCAGCTTTTGCCTCTGGGCTTTTTCCTTTTCTTACTTCTGTGGGCCTTACTTTCACACTTACGCCCTGGCTGGCTTGGTGGCTGGATGGCTGGGTGGCCCCCGACATCCTCCTTCCTTTCTTCTCTCATTGCTTGCTCCTCCCCCTCTTTCTTCTTCTATTTATCCCCTCTGCCTGCCAGCTTTGCCTGCCTTTGCTTCTGCCTCACTATTGGCCATCCAACTCTTTATTAGACCATCGGGTGTTTTAGACAGGCATAGCATCACAGCTTCACAGAGTTAAGCAGATGCAGCGTAGTGGAAAGTCACACACCTTAAAATAATGCTCTACAACAGCACGGCATGCCTTTGAATGCAGATATGGGTCAGCACAAAAACAATTTGAGATATAAGAGAAGCAAAGTGGGGAGTAATGACCACAGCCAGGACTGGAAAGGTGATACAGCCTTCTCATTTTCAGATCACAAAACTGGTCCGGAGAACTAAAGTCATACAACTTGCAAGCAGAAAAGCCAACATCAGAAGGTCTTCTCCTGTCTCCATTGTCCCCAGGAACTGGGTCACGTGTAGAGTGAAAGGAGTACAAGATGGGGGAATTTGGACAACTAAGGTCTCTGTGTCAATGACAGAACAAAGCAGAGTCCTTTGTTTTCTTCAAGTGCCACAGCCGACATGGTAGAGCAGCAGAAGAAACTGTATGTATAATTTACAGATTATTGTGGGTTTGGGAGAAAAGATTTTGGGGAGAAAGAGTTGGGTATTTAGTTCCAGATGTTTTCAAAATGATCTGAGCTCTCCCATGACCTTAGTTTGCATTGCCTCCTGCAGAACGTAGGGGGGCATTGACTACGTTTTAGATTAGTCTACACTGATCCTGAATTTTCTGCACTGGCCTCAAGAGGAAGACAGGCATCTCAACCCTTTGCCCTCTCCTGAACACTGCAAACATCTCAACTGATAGGAGTGGCAACCTGAAGAGAAAGAAAGAAGAGAGAGAGAGAGAGAGAATAAGAATGAGAATGAATGTAATTAGCAAACTATTCTAGATGTGCAAGTCCCAGTGCAGAAAAGGAACACCACCAAAAACCAAGACAGCATGTCTCCCGAATAAAATACTAGTCGCATAATAATAGCATCCAGTAAAAATGGAAGAACTTTCAGACAAAGAATTTTGAAGACTGACTGTAGATATGTCTAAACAACACAAAGAAGACATGATATACTCCAAGGGAGCATCCATAACCACAACAACCACAACCACAACAACACAACAACAACAAATGAAGTAAGGAAGTCAATCCAAGAAATGAAAACAAAACTTATTGAGAAGAGAGTATTGCTGAATAATAATAATAATAATAATAATAATAATAATAATAATAATAATAATAGGAACTTAAATGCTGCTTGAAATGAACTCAGCCAAATCAAAACCCAACAAAAGGGTATATTAAGAGTGGATCCTGAAAAAAGGAAAGTATCTTGGATATAAGACAAACAAGAAGAATAAGGCCATTTTAAAAGAATGAATAGCATGTGAGAGAGTTCTGGGAGATCATGGAAAGATTCAGCCTTTGGATTATGGGCACAGAAGAAGACCACAGCAAAGGTATAAAGAATGTTTTCAATAGTTTTGCAGAAGAAAAATTTCAAACTTGAGAATGCGATGCCCATCAAGGTGCAAGAGGCACACAGAACACCAGAATACTTTGAAAGTATGGATTTGTTTTCAAGCTATTATTGCAAACACAAGGCTAAAGTCTGATTTTGAAAGTCCCCTTTGGACACTACTTCAAAAGGGTTCAGATGCTGATGGCTTGATTTCTAAAATAACAGTGTTTAAAGATGAGGCTCTTGGGAAGTGACTGGCTCATAAGGACTTGACTTCATCAATGAACTCATCCATGAGAGACTGATAATATGGTGGCATTGCTGAGAGATGGCAGAAGGAAACAGGTGGGACAATGCTGAAGGAACTGGTAATGAGAGGCATTTCTTTGAAGAGTATCTTGTCCCTGACCCTTCGTGTCTACCTCTATTTGCTTAATGGCTGCCATAAGTTACCATAAGTTAATGGTTCTCCTCTGCTGTGCCCTTGCTCTATCACATTTCTGTCCTTCCCTGGCCAAAGGACAAGGGGCTATCTGATCATAGACTGAAATAGTTTAGAATTGTGAGCCTGGGCCAATCTCGCTACTTTAAACTATTTATCTTTTGTGTTTGACGCAGTCGTGAAAACGTCTGACACACAAGCACCCTTTACTAAACTTCATCAATGGAGAGAAAGCCCAGCAACTTCCTTAACTCTACAAGGGCCGAAGGTCAAGGCGGCAAAGCGGGTAGAAGGAGTCTAACAAGTTTTTGTAAGTGTCTGGAATTCAACTTAAAACATTAGCCACTAGCCATTAAAAAGGAGACTTTATTTTTGCAAGACGATTTATGGCCTTTTGTATGTTTATTTTTCCTTCACCACTGGACATTCAAAGATGAAAGAGCATGTGGGTCGGAGACCCCCTTGTCCAGGGACAGGCTGCATCCCCTAGGTTGCCTAGCTTAAGGGGTTCCCTGGTATGGATTAATGTGGAAAGCATTCTCACAATGGTCTGCGTTGAGATCCCATCCAGGAGCCAACCTTACAAAGTTCCTTCTCACACTATTCAGCTTGCCCTTGCCCTGCTCAACGAAGCCTGGGCTCGTATTTTCATGCCATTCTTTCTGTTCTTGTGCTACGAGCAATAAACCCTGCAGTGCCTTCCCTCCGAAGAGTTCATCTGGTAGGTGAGGATCCTATTTGTATATGCCCAAGGAGTTCAATAATTGCTTTAACTGATCTAAAATTCAAGATAATTTTAAACTTTATTAAGAAATTAAGAATTCCAAAAGAAAAAAATGATAAAAAGGTATGATTTAAAAAAAAAGATATGGAAGGGTTAATCCCTGGGCTGGGCTTCTTGTGGTAGTGGAAGGGATAGCCAGGTCTGGTGGGATGGGCAGAATTGGATGTGGGATCTGGGAGCGGGGAGTGATTCCATTCACTGAGCCCATCCATATGTGTCATCTGCAATGTGTGCTTAAGCAAATTCAGTTCAAGTGGACATCAATTTGTTTTCATTTCCAAGGCAAATGAGTTTGTATGGACAGCATGTGAGCTCGTTAACTGCTTGGTGAATTTAGCACAGACAGTTTCTGAGAGATTGGAATGCTGAGCTTGGAAGCACCGAGAAATTACACCATCAATAGTGAGGGGTGTGTGGGGCGGGGGGCTCTGAGTGGCAAGGATTCTAAGGTGATGCAAAGAGAAAGACAACCCTGCTGGGGACTTCCAGCAAGCCATGGAGGCGGACACCAGGAGAGTTTTTAACAGGTGAAGGCCCTTGAAAATTTAATATTAATAAACAGTATACCAAACCCACCAAAGGAAGATGGAGGAACACAGGGGAATGTTGCTTATACCAGTCGTGACTTTTTTTTGTTTTGTTTTGTTTTGAAATAAAACTCTTTGAGTTTCTGGAGGAAAGGGGTTTGAGAAAGCAATGGTAAAGTATTGAAAGGGTTTATGTGATTGTTTTCAGTAGACTTTATACCGAATTGAGCATCTTAACTCTCATTTTATAGCGACGCTTTGTCCTTTCATCTGGTGTCATGGTGGACTGTATAAGCATGTGGACACAGTTCCTATGGACAACCTTTACATTGACATTGACTCATTAACTCTCCCTCCTTGCTTTCTGTTCTTGTAGACCCAACTTCCAATATGAATTGATATCATGCAGTACCTGTTTGAGTTTTACCTTGTTCTTCAATATATGTACATTCACTGATGGAGGGACTAATGAGCAAGAGCCTGCCTGGCAGGGCCTCTCCCATGCGGGGAGTGGGGGGAAGTGGCACAGGAGGTGGAAGAATTGTGGTAAATCTGAAATATTGACTCGGTTGTGCTGAAGTTAGCAAGTGTCAATCCCTGTGCATTTGTTATTGATGGCTGGGTCGCTATCTCCCATTTTAGGGAAACGTCTCCTGCACTTGACTCTTTGTTTCTGAAACATAATTTGGACATGGATAAAAGTTTCTCCAGCCTGGAAAGAGAAATTCCTCAGATAACCCAGATCTAAACCAGCCGGGTAGCGGAGTTGACGGTACCACACTTAATTGACAGTGGAGTGGGGACCTCAAGTTACGTGCCTTTTCGCTAAAGTTCTGCATTAACTGTTTGCTTGGAAGGGGCAGATGTTTTGGCTCTGGTGGTCACTGCTCACCTCTGTCTGGGAGGTGCATCAATCACTTTAATTATAATGGAACATGGGGCCAGGAACCGAAGGAGAAAAATCAACCCAATCCCAAGAACAATCTTTCTTGATGAATTCTCCCCTAAATCGAAACAATTCACTGGGTATCCCAGCTGGGGTTCATATGCTTTTGATTACTGTGGGCTATTTAGCTCTACAAAATGACAGGCTGCTTAATGGGCTTTTAATGGTTATAGGTTTCTCTCTCTCTTTTTTAATGAGCTTCACCAGTTTGTTACTAATGCCCTGTAGAAATTTGGCGAGGGTCCAGACTCGGTGCTACACATTTCTGGTTTCAAGGCAGCAAACACACAACCTTCCTGGCCAGCGGGGAAGTATGCTACCAGCCTTAAGGTAGGGCCATCAGGATAGGGAGGAGAGGAAAGGTAATAAACACCCTGTGTGTCTAATGATTATGTCATCCCAGAGAAGGTGGCTGCACTTTGCAGCTGAGGTTCCCTTGAAGGCTACTTGCTAAAAACCCCTGGGGTAGCAGATGGCAGGACTGGCAATGTTGGCAACACTTTGCCTGGTAATGGGATTTCTACGTTGTTGTAAAAAAGTGACCCTTATAGGCTTAGTTGTACCCTGATCAGCAATGGATTTTATTCCATCATGTTTGTATCCTCAGTGCTTAGAGGAAGACTAAGCCCATAGTAGGTGCTGAGTTCAGATCTGCAGAATGAGAAGTCTCAGGTGAGCAGGAGGAGCTGGGGAGATCTTTATGCAAAGGGACTGACTTTCTGGGTCTCCATCATGAAGCATAAAATCTGTGTTAAGAGAAGACTGAGCAGTGACTGAGTAACAAGGAAGAGAAGGAGTACCTAGAGTCACCAATAATAACAAGCGGTTGCACCCATTACCCCTGTGCCACCAACATGGTGCTGAAACACTTTGTGCTCTGATGTCGCCAAACGCTCACACCAAAGCCGCGAGACAGGTGATGGTGTACCGGCAGGTGAGCAGCTAGGGGATTGCCTGGGCATGGGGCATTTGGTGACTTCTGTGGTAAGAACTCCAAGCCCAGCCTATTTCACAGTACCAACACGACTGCAAACTGCATTGCAAAGGAACAGAAGCGTTAACTGACATTTGGGAGGCTCTGTGGATGTTCCACCTCAATAACGTTAACTGATGTGCCCACGAGGAAGCTGCAACTCAGTGGAACGTTACACAACCTGATTGGTTGATTGCTGCAAATTGGCGACCATGCTCACTCGCATGTGACTCCATGACATACTATCTCTTTGGTCCTCTGAAGAGAGGACTGGGTTTTCTCCACGGGCAGTAGGCATCAATATCCCCTTAGAGTTGCCCTAGGAAAGCTGCAATGAAGGTAGTGACAGGTTAATGTTATAGAGGAAGCTGAATAGACCTCCAGGGCGAGAGTGAGTCTAAGGATTGGGTTCGAGACTGTGCTACTTCCCGAAATCAATCATACACTGTTGAAGTGGCTACAGAACTAGGAACGAGGCAATATACTCGTATAAAGTCCTCTCCGACTCCCCAAGGTCTTTTGGGGGTAACAGGTGACATTCATAAAGCTGTAGAACTTCTGGTTCGTTTGTCCCTATCCCCATCCTTCATTATTTAGTTTCTGTTTTATTGCTTAACAGTTTCATATATCTACATGATGAATTTTGGTTACTCCCCTCCCTCTTTTTCATGCCCCTTTCTCTCTCACAGACTTACTCCCCCCAGCAGGTACCATTCCTACTTTTTTATGTCTTCTTTATTATATGTGATCTATTGAGTTTGGTTATAGCTTCTTGCCAAGCTTGGGTTGGAGACTATTTATTGGATCAAGGTCAATTTATCAGTAGCTAAATCATTGAAGAAAGCGATGTTTCCCCCTGCCCCTCATAAACAACTCCTAAGTTGTTTATGATCTGGTTTTGATGAGGCAAGGAACAGCTCTTTCAAAGAGAGTAAGGGACAGTTTATTCTGAAGCCAAACATGAGTGACCATGGCCCCAGAACAGGATTCAGGTTCCCCAAATTCCATGCTCCAATGTGGTAGTAGTTTCATGATGTTTTTATACTAACAGTACAGAAAGTCACAAATCAACATGTTTTCAAATCCGTTGGTAACTCCATTAGGTAGGTGGGCTACAGTAGAGTGGAAACCCTCTTCTCTAGGCCTCAGAGATTATCTGGTGACAGATTTTGGATTGGTGGTGGCCTGTGGCCTGTTCATTTAATAATTTCAACAAGTTTCACCCGATAGTCAGAAAGATGCTAAGACAATCACAGAGGAGGCAAGGAATGGTTATTAATGATGAATGATATGACATATGTGTGTATGTATGCATGTATGTATGTGTATGTATATGTATATAGCCCAACATATAAACTGTAATTTGGCTTTGGACCTGCAACATTCCAACTCTAACTCCCCCACAATCATTGAGGATTTTATCAGCTAATTAGTTTCTGTAGAATGTTCAGTGTAAGCTGCTGTTCTTCTGGGTTTAGTTCAGTTTCTGTAACACCCCTTCTTCACTCACTCCCATCCCCCCATTCTAGAAGTTTGACTTAATATTCAGGAATAAGGATCTGGCCTCTGGTCCTATTAGGAAACATTTATCATAGTCCCATCTTCTTTTTTTATAAGCAAGCAACCTAGGGGCCAGGGAGACTTAACAATTTTTCCATTTATCCAAATCCATACATTCTTGCCAGTGACAGAGCTGGGGACACTGTGGGGGTGTCTCCGGATTCTTTATCTAAAGCTCTTCCCTCTAAACCAATTACAGTTTCTTCCACTTCTTAAGAACAGGAAATGGTTCTTGGCGGTTTTGAGGTTGTATTTCCCTGTCCTGATGTCGACATCCTCACTGATTGCTTCCTCCCAGCCTCAGAGATTGAACTTGGCCTTCCTTGTCTCAGGCAGGGGTAATGAGCCGAGGACTCAAGGACAGGCTCCTGGGCGCAGCCCATTGTTCACTGAATGGTGCACACATGAAAGACATTCTTGGAAGTTTTCGTGGGTTGGGGAGGTCAGAGAAGGTGGGGGCTCCTTGAAGAAATAATCTCATGTTCCCAAGTCCCAAGATCCTACTAAATCAGACTCAGGTCACATGGTGCCTAGACTTGTCTCTTGGCCCAGGGTGCAAACAGTTCATGTTGTAAAGTTAACTTTCCACATTTGGCCAGCACACACTGGCCAACTTTCTTTCAGAGTGAGTTTGCAAGTGAGTGAATGAACGAATGTGTTGACTGGGTTACTGTTCTTAGGGGAGCCTTCTTTGCTGTGGACTTGGAGAAGGATTAAAGTTGGTTTTGAAAAGAGCTGGTGCTCTCCCAGACACAGCGTGCCGATAGAATTCTGGTTGGACTTTTATTTGCTGTGGAACGAAATGTTGTCATTTCATGGAAGAAATAGCCTAGCAGATGGTGTTTGGTGGATGGCAGGAATGTAGCTTTGTAAATAAGCATTCAAAATAGACTAGCTTCCCCCCAATTCACCATCTGCCCCTTACCCCATGAGGTCTACAGGTGATAAAGCAAAGAAAAGAATTTTGTTCTTTCGGTTGTTATGGTTACTATTTCTGGGTTCCCAAATTATGAAAAGTTCCCCAGTCACGGCTTCCTGAAATCTGCCTATGAAAATGTTAGAGAGAGGTTGTCTCCAACTTAACAGATACTTCAGGGTTTAGTCTACTTTAATAATAATCGCCTAAGCTGGGCTTTGCAGTTGTGATTTACTACTTAGGAGGCAGAGGTGTGAGGATCAGTGGAGTCCAGGAGTTTGTTTTGAGACCAGCTTGGGCAACTAAGTGTGGGGCTTTCTCAAGGCAGACAAAACAAAACAAAATGAAACAAAACAACAACAAAACACACAGACAGACACACAGACACACACATCTAAATGACATCCCCCTGTTTATCAGCCCCCTTTCAGGGAAGCCTTTGATATGACTCTGTTTCTGCAGCTTTCATGCCTGGGAATTTCTTGCATTCTCCTCTGGGTGGGTTGATGGCTAGGCCTCCCCTGTTATTGTTCCTGTTTCTGAGAAGCAGGTTAGCTCATTGTACAGAGGCTCTGGGAACATGCATATCTGGCTTTGGACCATTGTTATTCAGTTCCAAAGTGATGGTTAAGGTTAGTTAGCCTCTCTCAAGCTCAGTTTCTTCATCAGTCGGGTGAAGAAGATGAGGGGGCTAACACGACTCCTAGAGAAGTTCTTAGATGCAATGAAGACACCCCCACAGTGCTCATGCTGGAACATGTAATGTTCAAAATGGTCTTTGCTGTCGCTCCTGCTGTTGCTGTCACTATCATCCCCAACGCTAGTGCATAGCCAGCTGGAGCAACTATGGGCGGTGTTGGTTGACTTCAGCTGTGATGCGGAGGGTGCTCAATGCGTCAGGTTGACTGCTCCCGCATCTTTTGTTTGCTTTTTCTCTAAAACAGGGGTTCCCGTGGGCTACCAGTCAAAGCATGAGCCACCGGGTGGGAGACAGTGCGAGGCGTTGCTGGCGTGGGTTGATTATTGAGACATGGAGGATGGACGCGAAGGTTTTCCCTCACATTTTAGGTGGCAGGAGATTCTATAGGCATGGATTAGGAGCTGGAATTAGGAATCTGATGTCAGGCTCTTTTAGAGATATGACTAGTTTTAAAATAGGATCATGGTGCTCCCTGGATTTAAGTTGCTGGAGGAATTTACTCAGATCTGGACCAAGGATTTCAGAAGGCCATGTAGAAGACTCCGCCATTTAAAATGTTTGTTTCCATTTTGATTGATGACACACTCATGGGGGTGAAGGCCAAACCTGGAGCCTAGGAGGCTTCAGTTTATGTCTTTGTAGCTGTTTACTGGGGTACACGTGTCTCTATTTTCAATTATTGTGTTTCATAAAGAGAAGATTGCTTTTAAGGGAGTATAACGTATCAAGACAAAGAACAGGTGCTACGAGACTTAAATCTTCCAAAAAGAATCAAAGGAGATTTGACCCTGCAGTGGTGTCTCGCTAGCATTTGCCTAGCTCTTTTCATGGACATTGTAAAGTAACAGAATCATGGTGTTTGGACTTTAAAATTATCACAATCTATTTGAAATTCCATCACCTTGTACTGCAGGTAAGGTAACCCCAACACAGTAATTCAACTCTAAGTCAAGTGCTGACCACTTCCCCCAGCCATAATCCCCAAACCAAAGTTAAGCTTCCCGGTTCCCATGGAAGAAGCGCTAGAGATGTCCTCCTGTTTCTCCATCCAGTCTTATGCTGATAGCAGATGCTGCTGAGTGTGTATGCCATTAAATACATCGCTGTCTTTAATAAAATCAGAGCAACTGGCTTCACGTGGAAAAGGATCTGTTCTAGACACAGGCACTTCAGCGTTGAGTAAGACATGAGGCATTCACATAAAGACCTTAAAATATTCAACAAATGGCTGGGCTTGTTGAGGAACAGGAGTCTCAAACATACACTCTATAAGAGGCATGTAATCCAGGGTCCATTCGGTGTCCCCTCACAGAGGCAAAGGTAGGCGTCTAGTGCTAGCTTTCTGTATTTCTACAAATTGTGACAAACAGAACAGGTTACCTGTTTTGTTTTGAACTTATGCTCTATCCGTTTAAAAATAACAAATCCTGCCCCTTCTCCTGAGGTGCGAGACACAAATGAGATAATAGACTTGCTTACAAATAGTGAAGAATAGTAGACATTGAGAGAGTCCGTACAAATTGGAGTGATCCCACTCTGGAGAAGGTGGCTTATCATTTGACTATGGCCATTGCTGTCCTCATGGGTATCATCCACAAGCTTCATCACTAGCCACATCCTCAGCCCTCTGTAATCAAGCCATCACTACATCACATGGCTACCACTGTGCACCTCAGCACTCAGGAAGCAAGCCTCACTTTCACGCTAACTGTCCAGGTAATTCTGAAAATCTGTTGACATGACCCGGGTAGTTGCTGAGCTGTCTTTGTCCCCTTTTGCATGTGTGCGTGGGGACGTGTGCACCATTTTTTTTTTCCTTAACCACATTAAGCACAACGGACAGTTGAATCTTTTCCTGATGACTGGGTTAATTTTCCAGTTCAATCATCAAGTTTGTAACTGGAATGTTGACTGCCCTAGATGTGCCTGTGAGGGATCAAAGAACAAGCCCTTCATGTAGAGGAATTTTGTGCAGTACAAGTTACAATTAATCTTAAGAAACCAAGCTCTGGGTCTAACAGAAAGCTGAAGTTGTGAGCCTATGTGATGGCCCAGTGTTATGGTACTTATTAATTGAGTGATAAGGGCTGAAATAAACATCCCAAGCTGCATGGGACTTCTCTTGTCTTTCCTTTGGCACCAACTCGAGGATCAGGTAGTTACAAATCTGATATTTACTTTATCCTCCCCTTCCTCTTTTGCAATGTAAATGGATTTTTATTCCAGAAACAATGTCTTTTGCTTCCCTTGGAACTCTAAGGTAGCAAACCATGCTAAGAATTGTTGGGAGTGTCTTCCACAAGAGCTCCTAGAGAAGGGAACAGTCGCCTCTGTGACTGTGGAGCCCCATGCACACACACACCTCAGACCACAGTGTAGCCTTGAAGATGAAAAGCGTGTGCTAAAGGTAATGCGGCATAAAGATGGGGGAATCCCGGTTCTGTGGTCCTGCTGTAGAATCCCAGGCTTCCTCACTCTGGATTCCATCACATGAAAAGGAAGCAAATGCACTAGTCACCTTTTTTCTCCAGTTTCTGCTAACAGCACACAAACGCAGCCTCTAGCGGATAGAGATGTCTTCCACCCAGTGGGTTCCAGCCTTGTTTCTTTGCAGTTAGCTCCCAGAGACACTGTCTGTTGCTCTGTGCTGATTCACAAGCCCCTACAAGAGCAAGGTTGGACTCAGCTTCTGCTAATGAGTGGAGGAATTGCTGAAGAATGCAATGCTGGGATTATAAGGTGCTGGCAGCCACACCAGAATAGTAAGGTCAGATGGAAACTCTTACCACGGATGCTTTGGTGGATATCCTGTCTGCTGTAGTGGCCTCCAAACACTGTAGCGCAGACCCACAGGGCATTTGGTAGAGCTGCAGCCCCGTTTACGCTCCGGGGCAAAATGATGAGGGATTCGAGTATTGGTTCCATTTTTTGCTTTGTGTAGCAGTTTAGGAGAAGCCCATATTCTTTTCCTTTTGTAACTAAAGTGCTTGTTCATTGGCATTTCTTTACATGAACAGTTCCATTTATAATATCAAAGATGGTGGCTGCAATTTGCTTTGCTAAACCAAATACCTTTGGTTCATCTCTGGGATGGAAGAGATTCAGAAGACATGAGCTTTCTTGGCTCACTATATGCCTGTGTTCGAGGGGCGTCTCCTCACCTGTGTGGTTTAAAGCACTGTATGAACTTTTGATAAAAAATTAAGACGAAATTACGGGAGATGATTTCAGAGATAATCTCATCATCATTAAGTTGATGCATCTTTATTATGTTTTAGGGATATTTTTGAACATTTTGAGAGAGAAAACAGGTAGGATAAACCTGAGGTAGAATCCAAGGGACAATGAATAGTCTCTGCTAATCTTCTTATGGGTTGATTGGTGGGTGTAGTGTTGGAAGGGTGAATTGGAACAGGTTTAGCCAAGGTAGTTCCTGGTACCATTAAAGGCCTCTTGCTAAGTTAGAATGGCAAGTCTAGCTCTTTCTTATTGCACGGCCTTTGCCAACAGTTAGCATTGCCCGACTTTCAAAATCAATGGACTTTCAGGAAAGAGTGCCTACATGAGTTTCTAAGATTCTGAGAGCACAAGTCAGAGTGTTGATTCCAAATCAACTGCTTACATAGCATTTATATGTGAGAAAATCTGTTGGATCGACTAATTTCTCACCAGAAGTAAAGGCAGCTCACAATGACACTTAAGATGCGACACATAAGTTCGAAGACTTTTGGAAAGTTAGCAAGTGGAGGCACAGTTGTTTTTCCTTGCTATAAAAGTTTTATGTATTTTGATGAATAGATGAGATGCCTTCTGTGTAGAATGCATTCAATAGGCATTAATTTCTTTAACTGATGGAAGAAATATATGTAACCAATGTAAGAGAAGGAGGAGGGCAGAGGCGGAGGGTGGAGGAAAAAGAGGGGATGGGTGAGAAGCAGGATGAGGGAAGCGACATTGGAGACTAATAATTATAACAATAATTAGAAGGAATAATTAAGGTGGCAACGTTTCCCATTGTTAGTGGGTTTTCAGTCATTTGTCTGAACAGGGGAGCGTTCGGTGGTCTGACCCCAAGGTCACATATTTCCTGTGTAATCACGCTTATCATACATATCTTAATGATTGCCTGCAAAGGAGACTGATTAGGTGGGTGGGTGAGGCTGCCAGTTACAAAAGGGAGTGAGCAAATATCTACTGTCTAGTGACCTGAAAGCAATTCTTCAAGACTGTTCTGGTAGAAGGAATTTCTTTCTTTTGGAACTACTTCTAGTTAAACAGTGAGGGGCATGGCCAAGGGAGTCGGGACTGTAGAGAAAACACGTCCTTCCTTATGAGACTTCTCAGCCCACGTGAACTGTAAGCTAAACAGTTTGCTTGCCTTTTGATCAGGCAGTAAACAGAGATGCTGACATCCAAACTTTTTTTTTAAAAGTCCTTTTAATGTTCAGAAATTCAGGTATGTGGAAGGAATGAGCATGCCTCAGGCAAAGGCGTATGGGTAGGCTATGGCTGTAGCTCCGTGGCTGAGCACTTTGCCTGGCATGCTTAAAGTTCAGGGTTTGATTCCCCAACACCAGAAGGAAAAAAAAAAAGAATCAACTAGCATAAATCATGGCTGCTAAGGCTCAGAGCGTTGCTATAATATAATGTGTTAATTGTTTAGAGCAGCCCTAACAGGAATATATGAAGAATAAGTAATTTTATTTTTTTCTGATAGTCATATTTAAAACATGGGGGGAAAGCCACAGGTGAAATCGGTTTTAATAATTTTTAATTTATTCCAATATATTACAAATATTATCATTTCAACAGATGGTGGATATTAAAAAATTTGATTTGCGCTTTTTAACAGCACACAGTCTCTGTTTAAAATCTCTGGGCACTCGCTGATCTAGCACCATTTAAAGGAACTAAAGCCACAAATGGCTTGTGGTTACTGTCTTACAGGGCAAGTACAGTAGAGGACACAGACTATACCTTGTTGCTCAAGATGCTTCAAGAACGGATTTTCCATAACGATCTTGTCTGAGAGCAGAGCTTGTATGCCCAGACTTTAGAAACAGAAAGGGAAGTGTCAGACCCAACGTGGAGTCCATGTTTTCCTGGAAGTTACCGGCTTCCAAGCAGGAAGGTCCCAGGCATCTAGTTTCCTACCTGTAGGGGGAGCTCTTGCCCCTCTGCTCTTTAATTTCAATCCAAATCAGGCTCTCAGAGGGCCCGCAGTTAAATTCTTTCACCTGGGTCTGTGGCGAGTTTGTGTTTGGCTCCAAACCGGTGGTACTTTCCCAATCTCCACACGTTGAAGGCCGCTAAAATGCTAGGACACCAGCCGGGTGGCGGCTTGAGGCTTGTGATTCCCAGGCAGCCCAGTGCAATGATAAACAAAAGTCTTTTGTGCAATATTAATAAGCTTTAAGCACTCCCCAGTGAGCCCCTTGTCATCCAAGTAAGTCATGTGTATCAAAAGCCCTTATACGTGGAAGTTTGTTTTCATATCTGGCCCACGATGAATGGGAGCCCCCTCTGCCACGTTGTAAAACAAACATTTGTTTATTTTGTGAGCAGAGCTGGCAGGACGATACAGGAACTGGAGCTGAATGGACAGCCTCTTTCCAAGGAGACGCCTTTGAAAGCCTTTCTGCCGCAGCTTTCCAACTGTCAACTGATCTCGAGTTGGGTTTACATTAAGACAATAACAGTGTTTCCTACATAAATAAGTCAGAGACACCCGTGGGCCTTAATGAAACCCATAAAAGGCTTGTGGGGTGGGCCAAAGGGTTGTGTTGTGCGGGG
This sequence comes from Arvicola amphibius, assembly GCF_903992535.2. Taxonomy (NCBI): domain Eukaryota; kingdom Metazoa; phylum Chordata; class Mammalia; order Rodentia; family Cricetidae; genus Arvicola; species Arvicola amphibius. Next base: position 80,068,373 of record NC_052047.1, read on the forward strand.
AAATAATGTCTAGTTCATCTTACCATGTATGGGAGGCTTGTGTTTTTGAGACAGAAGGGGTCCTTTATGTTAATTACACTGGTTAAAAAGAAAAAAAAAACGCCCCTGATAGTGCTTTCCTTGGAATTCTGGGACAAAAGATATGACACTTCCCTTGGGTGAATGCCACACTGCCGAGCAGGCATTTTCTCAAGTGGAGAAGTCTGGTCACCCTACCCGTTGATAATGTAACCCCTCCTGGCGTGTGGAGAAAATAAATGAAAACTGTAAGCTGAACCATCTGCTACCGGGATCTGGCTTTTTCTCTTGGTTGGCTTAGAGCTTTCGGGAATCCATTTCAGCCCAACAAGTTGTTTTCAAGCCCAATGGCCGCGGAAACAGAGCGGGTGGAGACCGCGCCGTGCTGCTGACCCAGGAGCTTGGGTTTCTGTGGGTATTCCTGGAAGGCTGGAATTCCAGCCTGTTCCTGGAAGTTGAATTTCTGATCAAAGACACAGTCTAGGGAAACACAGAACGCTGAAGAGCTGAAGCATGGATTGTGTGTAAATAGGAACAGAAGACTTCAGTACTACTGTGGCTTCCCGGAAAGTTCGTAGAATATAGATTCCAGCCTACGAGTGTCTTCAATCATATGGATCCCTTATTTGTTATGTTCTGCAGAAACATAGGCTTGATTATACTAGATGAGTTTGGTTGTAGTGTATGTATAATTTTATAAGGTACTTTTGGGAGGCTTGCGTTTTTTTCAGGTTTATTTTCTTCAAATTGTCAGCTAATATTTATAACCATCATTTTGTAATATTATAACCATATATAATAAACTAAACATAGTATGTAACTAAAATAACATTATTTTCACAGATGTACTGTGCTTCCAAATGTAGGTACTACAATTTGAATATCAGCCTTTTTGTTCCTAGCAACATATTTCACGGCACAACTTCTTTCTTAGAGAAATATTAATAGGGATAACCACAAAGTTATGAATACCTATGACTTTTGACACACATAATATCAAATATCATATGGTTTCCCAGAAGGAACTGACTATAAACTGTTTGTTTTGAAACCACTCTTTCCTTTTTATTTGTCTAAAACAATCCCACAACTCATATGGGCTTCCTTAAACACCCTCACAGAAACGTATCATCTATGTATAAAAGCGGTCCTGGGTTATTGTCTCTCAGAAACTTTAAAAGATCATGCCAAAGGCAATCTATTTTTTTAAATATCATTTCAGAGTAGAATGTTTCCATCTGTAACATGCTGCTAATTGCTATGGTTTAGTCATGTATGAGATGTACTTACTTTTAGACTAATATGCAATTCATATCCATTTCCTCACCCTCCAATAGTTTGTGTTAGTGTGATTGGTTAATCTGTCCAGTCCAACAGATTACCTCAACCTATAAATTAGTCCCTGTGCTTAGTCATGTGACTACTTCACCCCTGCCACATCGAATGTCACCAAGACCTTGTGTGGACAATTGAGACAGATTGAGCTGTGTGTTGGGGTGGGGAGTGAGAGAATGAAAGGAGTAGGCGGTTCTTCCACACAGAAAAGCAAGGTTGAGAAGGGAGGACAATTACTTCCTACATTCCTAATGGTTTTCTAGTCTTTGCTTTCAGGGATTCAGTCATCTCTCAAGTCTGTCTAGCTACGTGTTCTCAAAGGCCTCTCTGTACAGCTTTGCAAATTCTGGTAAATGCTGAGATGCTCATGTTTTAGAGACTCCAGACAATTGCGTGGTATTTACACATATCCGGCACTATCCCTCTTTCTCTATATCTGTCTGTCTGACTCTGTCCTGTGTGTGTGTGTGTGTGTGTGTGTGTGTGTGTGTGTATGAGAGAGAGAGAGAGAGAGAGAGAGAGAGAGAGAGAGAGAGAGAGAGTAATTGAAGTATCTCTTTATGACTGCAATTGTACAATAAGGAGCAATGGGCAAAGCTATCAAATCATTTTAAATGGGCTTCTCAGTATTTCCCTGGTTGCTGACTAGCTGGAGTTTATCTGCGGATTGACATATTTTCTAGCATATGTGACCTCAGGCAGTCACTCTTCATTTTTTTTCTCCTGCCAGTGTTTTGTTCATTCATTTAATTAAAGTGTGTCAACTGCCCAGAAAATGTCTGGACATGATGATCACTTCTCAGAGCAGACACACTGCTGCTGCACAATGGATCCTTGATCTGATGTCACGGGGCAGCTTGCCTAGCCAGTGTGGGCCAGGAAACCAAATGGCCAACAGGCTAAGTACACAATGATCAGCTTTGGGCAATATGTGGTATCTTCAGCGGGCTGAAGGACATGCCTGTGAGGCATTTCCTGTGCACTGTGGTTCTACAGAAATGACCAAGGCTGTTCAAGGACTGTCCTCAAGTAGATGATGATTGGTTGGCATGGTTTCCTGCATCCTCACCAAAGAGAAGCCCAAATTAGGTCTTGAAGAATGGGCAGGGCTACAAGAATGATCCTGCGGGTACTGGAGGGAGGGAGGGAGGAGGCCAAACAGGGAAACCATGGCATACAGGCTTGGGCTGGGGCAGTGGGAACCTGAAGACATGGGAAGTGGGTTTTGAATAGAAGTGGAATAGCCTTGACTCTCCTGAGGAGTCTGTGCTTGAGCTGAAAGCAAAGAGGCGACAACTTTAGACCATTTGGAACTTTTCTATCATCTCTTTGACCCCATCCTTTAATGTCCCAAACGTGGACCTTGTTTTTGTCTCCATGTTGAGATGAAGGTCTTCCTCCACTCCTGCCAGACTCTGATCTATTCTCTTCCAATTCTGCAGTCTGGAAAGCTGAGCTTGAATTTTGGATTAAATGCCTTGTAGAAAGGGGCCCTACTACTTTGTGTAGAGTGATGTGTACTTGTTTGCTTGCCTGTTGTCTCAAGCCAGTTTTTTAGAAAAGAACATTCAAAGAGAAGGGTTTGCACAGTGCACAAATGTTCGGAGTGTTTGTGGGGCAGGTCCCATTTCTTACACTGTCTGGCAAGGTATTGGTAAGTTTTTCAAGTTTTGTGCCGTTGTGTTTCTTCAAGCCCATGTGCACAAAGTGCACACAAAAGTACATATATGCATGTAAATACATGAATCCTAGAAAAAGATGCACTCTGTGACAGATAAAAAAGTCTTTATGAGTGTCTTTATTTTGAGCTTTAAGGTAGGTATTTGGTCAAGATCTTTCTTATGTGAATTCAGCCTGTAGAACTCCATTTTTCTTTCCTTTGGATTATCTGGGTTTATACACACACACACACACACACACACACACACACACACACACACACACACACAAGTTTTGACCTGCATGGCACCTACTTCTCCTAATGGGTTGCATGCTGCATTGTTGAATGGTGACAGGCTAGAGGGAGAGGGGGTGAGCAAATCAGACCCGAGAAATGTGTGCTTGCCTTTGTAATATAGTCCCCTTCCTGAAAAGAATGCTCTGAACTGTCTTTTAAAGGTGTTTTCCAATGCATCATTTCTACAAGGTCAGTGTATGTACAAGAATTTAAATGTACCTGAACAGAAAGCAAATTAAATGGCTATTTATTTTTAACATTCAGAGCAAAGGTAGGGTGACTGACCTGAAGTATTTTAGGTAGCTGCGAGGTGTCCCAAGTCCTGATACCCAGAACTGACTGGGAGAGCAGTGTGTAGACCCCAGTCAGGCTGCAGAGGGCAGTGTGAGACTGTGGAACGATGAGCTTGGTTGTACTGCCAGGGGCTGTGCCTAATACAGGCCACCTGTGATGTTCCAGGATCAATTATGCAGGATGGGGAAACTAGTCTATTGGATTTGCAGTAAATGTGTGCTACTTAACCTCACAGCAAAGGACACGTTTCTGAGCTTTCCCTCTCTTCCCCGATTTCAAGAAATTAAAAGTATTGACCGACTGAGAAGCAAACTCCTCCCCACATCACTTTCCAGAAACTATGTTGCATAGTCACCCGCCATGGCAATTGAGATGATGGTGCCTCAAGATGAATTGAAGTAAACTTGTTTTGAGTGCTCATGTATATCATCTTGATATGGCCACAATCTTCCTTAAAACGAGCAGCAGCTACAATAGTGGTAATAACAGTGGTAATCATCATCATCACAATAAGTGATGCACTAACTACACCTCCATTTTCAAAACTTCATTAACTTTGTACTTCGGCAATTACATACATGTAAACAGTAAATTCTGGTTGCTCTCACCGTGCCCTCTTCTCTGTACAACTCTGGCAGCTCTCCCTTCTCTTTACAAGTTCCGTTCTCACATTCCTGGCTTTGGTTTTGTTTTGTTTTGTGACCCTCTGAACTTATTCAGGGCTGCCTGTGTGAGCATGGGTCTGGAATCATCCATTGTGGACAGCTAGACTCATCAGGGGTACATAACTGAAGGCAGGGAGCAACTCTCTCCTGTTAAATCCATAAATAATCAGTTGTTCAGCAGAGAAAGGTAGGATCTTCTGAGTTCTTCCCCAGTCTTTGACTGACAGTTGTCAGGTCTCGTTTTATGTAGGCCCAGTGCAGGAGTCTCACATATGTTGTGTGATCATGATTGCAATGACTGTTTCATGCCCAGAAGATGGTATTCCACAGCTTTTTTCTACCCTCCATCTCTTATATTCTTTCTGCCCCCTCTTCCGCCATGCCTCCTCAGCTTTTTTTTTGTTTGTTTGTTTTTTGTTTTTTGTTTTTTTGTTTTTCGAGACAGGGTTTCTCTGTGGCTTTAGAGCCTGTCCTGGAACTAGCTCTTGTAGATCAGGCTGGTCTAGAACTCACAGAGATCCGCCTGCCTCTGCCTCCCGAGTGCTGGGATTAAACCTCCTCAGCTTTTGAAGGGGTGTTATAACGTCCTGTTTAGTGATGAGTTCTCAACTGTCATTTATTTTCCACACCTTGACCAACCATGGTTCTCTGCATTTATATCCTTCATTGCACAGAAAGGCTTCCCTGGTTAAGGGATAGAGTGGTCTTTGTCTGTATGTCTAAACAGATAAAAACATATTTAGAAGGTAGTTTGGCATTATGTCAAATAGCAGTAGTGAGATCCCCACCTAGGGCCCCAGACTTCCTCAGCCCCCAGGCTTTGGCTCGATCTACAGTATCATATATCTACTTTTGAACAGTAGGACTTTAAAAACATTTATTGCAGGGGCAAGAACTGGTTCTGGCCCAGCTAGATTTCAGAAAAGGAAAAGGGTGGTGGGATTGAAAGACAGTGGTGTGTGTGCACAAAGGTTGTATTGGTCAGGGTTCTCTAGAGCATTGGTTCTCAATCTTCCCAATGCTGTGACCCTTTAATACAGTTTCTCAGGTTGTGGTGACGCCCCAACCATAAAATTATTTTTGTTGCTACCTTGCAAATGTAATCTTGTTACTATTCTGAGTCATAATGTAAATATATATGCTTTCTTATGGTCTTAGGTGACCCCCCCCCCCAACAAGGGGTTGCCACCTATAGGTTAAGAACCACTGTTTTAGGAGGTAGCTCCTTGCTGGAGTAAGTGACTCTAGAGGTGGCCCTTGAATTGCATACTCCAACCCTGCTTTTTGTTTGCCAGTGCAATGTGGCCAGCTGGCCTCCTACTCTTGCCCACCATGCTGTCGTTATCATCATAGAATAGATCTCCTTGAACTCTAAGCCAGAAAAGACCCTTCCTGCCTTGCACTGTCTTTTTTTTTTTTTTGTCAAAACAATGACAACAAAATCTAATCTGTAAGAAAATATGTATGTCAGGATTTATTTAGAACATGGGATTACTCAGCTCACAAATATCCGCTGCACACCTACTAGAGGGCTTGACAATGTCAACCCAGTTCTAGTGAGCAGCATAGATAGTAAATACGCATTAGTGAACACAGTGCTTTGGAAGCAGAACAGAGCAACAGGGAGACACAGACACGGACATCAGAGGGCCTAATTAAATCCACTTCTGTTATCTCGAGCTGTGTGGCTCTAGAGACTCACACAGCCCGCTGGTGCCTGCGTCATCGGGCAATACAAGGATTATGTGAATTTTACTTATTGCATCTCAGAATAAGGTCTGTCTGGCAGGTGGTAAGCACCAGCATTGTTCAACTGCTTATTATCTATGGGATGAGTGCTGGAAGGAAAAAGTCCAGGACTGTGGAAGCCAATTTCAATGGAGAGTTGTGTGAAGCTCAGCTAAGTAAACTTTCACAGAAATAGAGATGACTCAGGAAATGGTGGCGGTGGGTGGTAGGGTGAGGCAGAGGGAGATTTACATGCGTTTTTAGAAAATGATGTCTAGGATACACAATTAAGGATAAAAGTCAGTGGGGTAGCACACTATGCATGACAGAGCTCATTTCAGTAGATAAATAAAATGTATATAGGTATGTACATTATTCTTCTCTACGTATATAAGTACCTACCTATTTACTTAAATGCTATTTGATTCAGTATCCATTGAAAGACTACTAATACAATTACTTTGAGATGGGGACCTAAGGAATAGCTCATTTCCTGTGGGAAAAAACGTGACTCAGAGGCTGAATCAAGAGTTCAAGGCATGGGGCCAAGAGAGAATCATGCACAATTCAGGATCCATCCTGGGTCTAACTCATGAGGCTGGTGACATCATAGGCTGGAACTGCTGTGGGCCTGGGACGGAATTTGATTTGTATGCCTATGCTTTCCAGTTGCTTTTTGTAGTTGGATTTTTACTACTGTGGGCTGGGCCCTGTGTTGGTTAGATTTTTGTTGTCAACTGGTAGACAAAATCTAGAGTGGGAAAACAGAACCTAAATTGAGGAATAGCCCAGCTTAGAATGGCCTGAGGCCAAGGCTGTAGGAGATTTTCCTGACTGATGACTGCATGATGTAGGACAGCCAAGCTCAGTGTGGGTAGCCCCATCCCGAGATGAGCTGGTCTGGGCTGGAGAAGCAAACTATCCACGCTAGTGATAGTGAGCTAGTGAGTGAAGCCATCACGTAGTATTTCCCATGATTCCTGCTTGAGTTCCTGCTCTGACTACCCTCGGTGATGGACTTTGACTTCTAATTGTAAACAGAAATCAACTCCTTTTGAGAATTTATGACCTCTGAGGTCACAGTGTTTGTCACAGCGCTAACAGAAAATCAAACTTGAACAGATAGAGAGTACATCGTTCCTGTAAGAGGAAGAGCATTTGCATTTTCCGCGAGGAAGCATCTTTAGTGGGAATTGTGTATCAGGAGACGACAGCCATGCTCAAGACATTTCATCTTCACCATGGCTGGATCTGGGTACCCAGGGAGTGGGCCCTGACAAGTGAGAACTGTAATGAAGTGAGATTGGCAGCTGGGAAGAGACGAGGGTATTTTGCATTTTACAAGGATGTAGGTGCCTTATAGTTAGAGCACAGACCATGGAGAAGAAAAGGAAATGTCTGCAAATTATTGGACACTATTTCCATTGAGAAGTGGGGTGGATGTCCTAGAGCTGGCTTGCACCAGCTTGTGGGAATTCAATGATCAGCTCTTTTCAGGAAACTTGTTTAGTAATATCCTGTTGGTGGCTTGAAATGAACCATTCTGGAATTACAGAAATCGGCAGATGCCTTCTTCCTAGAGAGCTGATCTCTACTCATTGAAACACAGTTGCTTGTCTTGAATGTGTCTCACAGTACTTGTAGGGTGTCTGGATGAGTAGTTCATATAGGACTTGGCTGTACACTTTCCTCCTGACCCACTATACAGACCACCTGAATGGAGTGCCATTCTCTTAGAGAAGGGCAAGTCTCTAGACAGATCCCATGCCCAAAGCTATTGCTCTGTTATAGGCTGGCCCAACTATTCCTAGAATATTTTTCAGAATGAAACTATTACTTTCATAATAATATATTATTATGGGTGATACAGTTTTGCTCACAAATTTTCATGAATGCATAGTGGAATTTTCTGCTGTACATTTGGAAAATCTCATAACTCAACAGACCAAAGAGTTCTTGATAGCCAAGGCATGATATCTAAAAATTTTGTATGGATTAAGTCCCACTTAATGTACAAGGTAGACTAGCGACCTTGAATGTAACACAATCTAGAAAGGTTATTGCTAAGGTTTGAGAGTTTTCATCAGCACTGATGAAAGAGTTTTGTTGTGAAGCCAAGTTGGCACTACTGAGTTTTGGTGTAATAATAAAAAGATTATTCACAATAATTAAAAAAGATTATTATATTAGTTACCTCTTTCCATTTCCTCAGAAATTTCTCTGCATGGCCAGATTTTCTTCACAGTCCAATCTAAAACAACCTGCCTCAATAGACAAGGAGAAAGGAGACATGGGACCTGACTGTCTTCTATAAAGCTAGGCACAGAGGGGTTTTAAATAGTATAAAATACCACCATGTTTTTCAACTATTTATTTTCTTTGGGTAAGCAAGATATTTTTATAAAAATACTTTGCATGCTAATATGTAATGGATTTACATATAATTTTAAGCAAATGACTAAGAAGAATTTAAAATATTTATTTTTATATATGCTGGGTTAATATTGGTGACTATATCCCACATAAATAAAGTTATCTGGAAAGGGAAAGTGGGCTGTGCTATCAAGGGTTAAAAGTGTTTTAAAGAGAAATCTCAAATGATTTGTCAGAAACAGGAAACTCAGACTATTTTTCTGAATACCTGTAAGCACCCTATGGGGGTGGCCCAGGAAGCTCCATGCTTAGCACTTATTTTGTAGGCTTGTCCTTTGGGGATGCCCATAGTATTCAGTGCATGAATAGATGCTAGGTGGGTGACTTCTCCTGGTGGTGTAGAGGATGATTCTTCAGGTAATCAGCTCTCAGCTGGTGTCACATCAAATACAGACCAGGTATGACATGAGGATCTTCTAAGCTGAATATTTAGTAAATTCTCTGCTCTCAATGTACTTAACCTGGGGATCACCACAGTTCCTATTGAGCGATGATAGGACCAGGTGACAGGCCCAGGGAGGTTTAGCCTTTCAGTAGCTACTGTTATTATGCCCGCAACTCATGTTCAACATTTGTGAGTATTCCAGGCTACTTTCCAAATACTAGACAAAAGCCCACCCTACAATAGATGCCCCAGGCCTCTAGGGTGCTGGAGGAAGATTACCTTCTCTGTACCTGTATCCTCTGTACCTTGGACAGTACAGGTGACTGGCATTGTTGTCTGGCTGGATGAGGAAATGTTCAGCTGAGCTCTAAAATGCTCAGATGTTCTTTCTGTTTCCTGGTCTGTCTTCTTATTTTATAAAATCACTTCTTTATTATTTAATGTGTATATTTGTGTGCCTGCATGAGTTGATGTATACTATATGCATGCAGGAACCAGAGGAGGCCCAAGAGGCTGTTGGGTTTCCTGGAACTGGAGTTACAGACCAGTGAGCTACCATGTGGATGCTGGGAATCAGACTCAGGTCCTCTGCAAGAGCATTAAGCTCTCTTAACCACTGAGAAATTGTGGAGGCCCAAAACTGTGAGCCTATTTCCACACTGACCATAGGTCATAGAGTTGGAACCTACCTCTAGTCCTTCCAGGTTATTACGCTTCTACCTCAAACAAATGTCCCACCTAGACTAGATCAGAGTTCTGCTCTCTCAAGGTGGTTGTCTACAGGTATGGCTAACAGCCAGACCTTGTCCTCCAGGAATAGAGAAGTAGATTGTTTCTACTTCAAACAAGAGTTTAAGGATCCAACTAAATTCCAGGTCCCTTTATGAAGATAACTTGTGATTCTACCCAGGGAGTGGTTTGACAACAGAATGTTTTGGTCTAGGGCATAAGCATCATTTGTTTTGTTCTAGCAACAGAATGTTTGACTATAAATGTAGCTCATGAACTTCAACTGGTATGTTCATTTTCTTGTATCATGTTAATGCAGTTCTTTGTCTTACTCCTACCTTTTGAGGTCAGGGATATTTTAAGCAGTTGGAAATTAAATGCAGGCGATTTCAGTACTCATTAAAACTCTCTCCCAGTACTATTCTATATGTTTCTGTTTTATTATTTTTATGCATCTCCATATTCTTTACTTATATTTCTAAATTTACATGCCAGCTACCTTGGCTTGGCAAGAGGTATTTTTCTCGAGGCTGTTCTCCAAAAAGCAATCTTTCCAGTCTTCTTTGTTTTCAAAATCAAAGCAACTCTAGTTAACATGACGGCACAGAGAGATGAAAACTCAGAGGGTCCCACCCCTAGGTGAAGAGCTACAGGCAATTAATAGCTACCAACAAGAGAAAAGATCTTCTCCAAGGATGAGTCCCTGATAGGTAATTCAATCCCAAGTGATTGCATGTACATCTGAGCATCTGAGCAACACTAAATGGATCTAGCAAGTTCTCTGTCTCTCATCTATGTCATCTACTTATCTATCATCCATCTATCTATCATTTATCTATCATCTATCATCTATCTATCTATCTATCTATCTATCTATCTATCATCTATCTATTTATCTATCTATCCATCTATCTATCTCCTATCTATAATCTATCTGCCCACACATATGCTGGAGTTGGAGGGAGACAAAGAAGGAGTAAATGACGTAAATACAGTATGCTTATAGGAAGTTCTAAAATAAGCAAAGCTAACAAAAAGAATAAACAAAGCAAAACTAACCTACAACTAGACCAGTGAGGATGTTCAGTCTAGAAAGGTCTGTCCAGAAGGTCTGTGGGTGAGAGCTTGCCGTAGTCTGAATGTTTGTATCTATGATGGTTGGTCTCTACTGCCAACTTGACTGGAACCACCCAGGAGATACATCCTTGTGTACACGTGTGGAGGTTTAGCTGAGCAGGGATGACCGCCATCAATGTAAGTGACATCATCCCTCATGCCCAGACTGAATAGAGAGTAAGGGAGAGTGTGAGCAAGGCACAGCTAGCTCCTTCTCTGCTTTCTGATTGAAGGCCCTGCATGACCAGCTCTTTGTGAGCACTTTGCCAGTCCTTCCGGTCACAAAGGACCATATCTCCTCTTAAGAAATGAGACAAAATGAATCTCGTTTTTAAGTTACTTCTGCTCAGTATTTTGCCACGGAAATTAAAGCCAGGAATGTAATGTTATACCCCAATTCACACACTGAACTCTTAACTCCAAGTACAAGTGTCAGGAGGTAATCAACTCATAGGGCAGGAGTCTACGTGAATGTGATTTGTGGTCTTATTAAAGATGCCCCAGAAAACTACTGGATCTCCTTCACCACTGGAGGACACAGGAGAAGAACCCCCATCAGAATCTGAATCTGTTGGCTTCTGGAGCTGTGAGAAATAAATTCCTGTCATTCAGAAGATTTTGTTACCACTCCTCCGATAGCCTAAGACACAGGACAGCCGGAAACAGTCCTCTTTTTCTTCTAGTAGAAAAGTGCCGAGCACTCAGTTGACTCTTCCAGTCACGGGGAAGGAAGGGAAGAAGAGCATGGCTGTCTATAGCAGACCATCGTCAGTGTGACATGTTTCCGCAGGTCCTCTGGGACTCTCAAGCATCTGAAAGCTGCAGAATGTTCTGGGTACCCAACGGTTCCTCAGGCAGACCTTCTGTGGTTCCTGCTATCTCTACCATTAGCAGGCCCCTGCACTGTCTTCCACTGTTGGACACACCTCCATACCCATTTGCACAATTTAGGCTCAAGCCGATTCCATCTCCATCCTGGAGGCGATTCCAGCGGTTGGGTACAGTGGCACTAGAATTAGGATTTATCTTAGCTTCATAGACGCTTACAATTCTGGGCAGGCAGGATATGGAAAACAGTAGTGCCTACAAATTCATCTTTCTTTTTTCCTAAATTCTCCTTTAAGGATACAGAGGGAGGTGTGTTATTCTAGGGCTACCCAGAGAGATAGGGCACCTGCACCTCTGAGCCTCTGTCCTGACACCCACTTGTCCTGCCCCTTTGTCTTCCTCTACTTTTTTCTGTTGCTCTGTTGCAGGACGGCAATCTCTGATTAGTCACAAGTAGTTTTCAATTTCCTAAAGTGCATTGGCTCTCTTGGAACCTCTTTGAAATGCTTTTAAGGCAACATGGAGAGTGGAATTCAACAATTTTCCACAGATGCAGTAAGAGCCCCGCGACCCTAGGAGCAGCTGTGAGAAGTTGTTCTCATATTTTGTACTCACTGTGTGTTTGCAGCCTGGTTAGAAAGAATCTAGAAGGTCTTGTGGCATCCATATTCCCAGAGACCGTGTTTGTGTCAGACCCTTGGATTCCAGGCTTTTATCCAAATTTGGCAAATATTTGCTTTCTGTGACATGCTGTCTTAGATGCCTCCTCCCTGGGCTCTCACACCCCCCTCCATGTGCTCAGAAGTGGAAGGCCCTATCCTATGACAGCTTTTTTTTTTCTTTTTTAAAGTGAAGGGACACCTCTTGGGACCTGACATCACATGCAACTTTAAGAAAATATTTTTTATTACATTTACTTATTTATTTTATATATTGTGGGAGAAGCATGCCCCTGCGGGCAAATGGAGGTTAGAGAACAATTTGTAGAGGCTGTTTTCTCCTTGTGTCACATGAGTTCCAGGGATCGATTGTAAGGCTGATTGTAAGCTCAGATTGTAAGGCTGGTGGGCCTTTGTTGGCCAGTGAGCTGACTGGTCCCCACATGGAGTTTAGTTAGATCATACTGTTGTTGTGACATTTTTGTTCTTCTGCCCTCAGATGACAGTCTGTACAATAAAGAGGTTGCCACCAACGAGCTCAGAAGGTGCCTTCTTGTTTTTTAAATATTTACTTATTTATTATGTATACAATATTCTGTCTGTGTGTATGACTGCAGGTCAGAAGAGGGTACCAGACCTCATTACAGATGGTTGTGAGAAGGGATAGGCAATTATAGATACCAAAGAGAGAGGATAGGCAATGCTACTTTTTGGTGCCATAGGAACCTGGCCAGGGACTGTGTCATCAGTACCATCCACAGCTCTAAGCTTGTAGAGTAGGTCAAAGCTTTTCCCAAAGCTTGGGCCATATTCTAAATGACAACTTCCCAGGTACCTATGACCTTGTCAGTAACCTTGTAAGATGTAGACTCTAACTCAGCAGGTCCTGCACAGGACTTGAGTCTCTCTCTCCCCCTCTCTCTTTCTCTATTTTTAAACTTGAGGTGACCAAATTAAGAAGTTAGCATATATTCATCATACAAAATGAAGAATTCCATTAAACATGTTCATGCAATCATAACACACACTTTGGCTACATCTACCTCCATTATTCCATTCTGTCTCCCTCCCACTGATCTCCTTTCCCCCAATAGTCCTACCCTATTGTCTCTAACACACACGTATATAATCTAGATTCTATCATTACAGGAAACTTGATATTAGTCTTTCTAAGTCTGGATTATTTGGCTTACTATATGTGGTGGTTAGTGTTAATCGTCAGCTTGACAGAGCGAGCGCATCGTTGCCTGGAAGATGGTCCTCTAGGCCTCCCTGAGCAGCCACTCTCCCACCACTCTCTTCTGATTGTGGGGGCAACATCACAAGCTACTTCACGTTCCCGCTGCCTTTACTTCCCTATGTTATGGACTGTTCCTTCAACTGCGAGCTTAAGCTACTGAAGCTAAGACAATATGGTGATCCCAGTCCTGCCCACTTTTTTTTAAGACTTAGACTCTATGGAAAATTCCCAGGTATGGACACAGATGCTGTTCCACAGAGCACATGGAGTTATAAGGAATGCAGGGCCTGGACCCTTCATTACAAACCAGTCAGTGTGTGGAATGATGCTGGTAAGCCTAGTCCTAGAACTAGTGTCACCTAAAACAGGCTTATTCCTCTTTGAGTCAACATCAGTAGTCTCCATGACAGCATTCAAAAAGTCCAGAGTCCCTTCTGAGACTCAAGACAAACTCTTAGATGTGTGCCCTTTAAAATTAAGTTTCATGCATCCACTATACATTGGCCCAGAATAATGCCACATTCTTTTTTTTTTTTTTTGGTGTGTGTGACCAAACTGAATCATTCCCTTAAGATGGAAGCTTTGAAGGCACTATGTTCTCATCCAAAGTTAGAAAAGCAGTAACAACTGCTAAGGAGGGAAGATTTTTGACCTGACTGCCTACAAGTTCTTCAGCGAGCATTCAGAGCTATTTCCCAGATTGGGGTAGGTCTTTTTATTGCCACAGCCCCCTTTCTGCCACCCAAGATTGTACATGTCAGCCCTCAGCCATACTGCCATAACACATGCTGTCATAAGTCACTAGTTTACTAAGTTAGACTTATGATGAATTCTTTGTTTTCTCTTCAATGACCTATCTGAGGCGAACAGATCCTTGTTTGTGTCTCACAAAACAGTGAGAGTGGACAGTGAAGGCCTGATGCTTAAGGTTCTGGTGGTGAGGGGCCAGGATTGGAGTAAATGTGTTTTGCATAAGGAGACAACCATGAGCTTATGAGGACCAGTGGCAGCATGCTGTCATTCGTATGTGGAATGCTCTGCACCGGCTCACGTGTTTCAGTCCTTGGTGTCCAGCTTATGGCACTGGGGAGTCTGTTGTCCTTTCTTGGCATGGTGTCTATCAGGAACACTTTGCCTGTCCTCATTGGTTAACGGTGTGTCTGAGGACATGAGATCAGGCCATCGGGTTGTCTGACATACATACGTTTACACTCTTGATGACTGCAGAGAGCTAAGCACAGAGTGAGGCTCTAGCAAGTGCACTGAGTGTACAACCCTTCTCTCTCCACAGTAGGTTTTAGAACCTTAGTTCTCATCGAGGAGGAAGATGTAAGGAAAACTCGTCATTGCTCATCAGAGAATTAGAAAGTAAAGGTATGGATTCCGGTAGGAAGAGGTCTGCACTGTGAGCACATATTTGATATTTTGTTGTTATGTCTTATTATTTATTTTTCTATAGGTGAGGGGACAAAGTAGTGCCCACTCAACGGGGTAACACGTGTGAGATGATGTGAGGTGATTTTTGCAGCTCTAAATAGATCAGAAACCTTAGCTGCAGACCTGGAACTCTGAAACTGGTAGAGGAAAGAGTAAGGTAAACGCTTCAAAGTAGAGACAAAGTAAGAGCCTCCTGTTGGGACTCCAGTTGCTCAGGAAGTACTGGCAACACTTGACAAATGTAACATCAAGTAATTAAAAACTAGAAGGGTTTGGGCAGGAGAAGGAAGCAGTGAGCTGTATAAAAAGACAGTCACAGAAGGGGAGAAAACCTTGGCTAGCTGTGCATCTGACAGTGGGGTAATGTCAAGTACATATAAAGAATCCAAACAAATAAATACCAAGAAATCAATCTAATGAATAAATGCGCTTATGAAATAGACAATTCTTGAAAAATTGCATAATAAACATGTGAGAAGGACTATAGATATCAAAGTAAGAAGATAGGAGATCATGGATAGAATGAAACTAGGGAGGTGGGTACTAGAATTGGAAAGGCTTTTGCATATGGGCACCAGTATTTGCATTTCTATGTTTTCTTGATCTTAGCTGTTTTGACCAGAGTAAGATGATATCACAAAGCTCTTTTAATTTGTGTTTTCTTGATGGCTATTTCTGTTGAACATTTAAAAGCCATGTTTTTTATTAATTTGCACCTTTTAAATTTTTTTATATATTTTTTAATTTATTTATTAAAAATTTCTGCCTCCTCCCGCCTCCCATTTACCCCCCTCCCTCCTCCACTCCCCCTCCCTCTTCTGTCCAGAGAGCAGTAAGGGTTCCCTGCCCTGTGGGAAGTCCAAGTTCCTCCCCCCTCGATCCAGGTCTAGGAAGGTGAGCATTCAAACAGGCCAGGCCTCCCCAAAGCCAGTATGTGTAGTAGGGTCCAAATCCCGTGTCATTGTCCTTGGCTTCTCAGCAGCCCTCATTTAGCCACAAATAGCATAAAATATCTTGGGGTAACTCTAACCAAGGAAGTGAAGGATCTATTTGACAAGAACTTTAATTCTCTGAAGAAAGAAATTGTGGAGGATACCAGAAAATGGAAGGATCTCCCTTGCTCGTGGATTGGGAGGATTAACATAGTTAAAATGGCAGTTCTACCAAAAGCAATCTATAGATTCAATGCAATCCCCATCAAGATCCCAACAAAATTCTTCACAGACCTTGAGAGGACAATAATCAAGTTTATATGGAAAAACAAGAAACCCAGGATAGCTAAAACAATCTTATACAATAAAGGAACTTCTGGAGGCATTACCATCCCTGACTTCAAACTCTATTACAGAGCTACAGTACTGAAAACAGTTTGGTGTTGGCATAAAAACAGAGAAGTCGACCAATGGAATTGAATAGAAGACCCTGATCTTAACCCACAAACCTATGAACACCTGATTTTTGATAAAGGAGCCAAAAGTACACAATGGAAGAAAGAGGGCTTCTTCAACAAATGGTGCTGGCATAACTGGATGTCAACCTGTAGAAGAATGAAAGTAGATCCATATCTATCACCATGCACAAAACTCAAGTCCAAATGGATCAAAGACCACAATATTAATCGGAACACATTGAGCCTGATAGAGGAGAAAGTGGGAAGTACTCTACATCATATGGGCACAGGAGACCGTTTCCTACATATAACCCCAGCAGCACAGACATTAAGGGCAACATTGAATAAATGGGACCTCCTGAAGCTGAGCAGCTTCTGTAAAGCAAAGGACACTGTCACTAAGACGCAAAGGCAGCCTACTGACTGGGAAAAGATCTTCACCAACCCCGCAACAGACAAAGGTCTGATCTCTAAAATAGATAAGGAACTCAAGAGACTAGACTTCAAAATGCTAATTAACCCATTTAAAAAATGGGGCTCTGAACTGAACAGAGAATTCTCAACAGAAGAAATCCAAATGGCCAAAAGACACTTAAGGTCATGTTCAACCTCCTTAGCTATCAGGGAAATGCAAATCAAAACAACTTTGAGATACCATCTAACACCTGTCAGATTGGCTAAAATCAAAAACACCATGTTTTTTTTTCTTAAACCATGTGTATTTCTTCATTTGAGAAATATCTGTTTGATCCCATAGCCTATTTTAAAAAGATTCATTGTACTCTTTGTGTGCATGTGTGTGTGTTTGTGCACATGCATATCTGTGCAGGTACCTGCACACAGTGGAAGAGATGTCAGATCTCCCAAAGCTGGGGCTACTGATGGTTCTAAAGTGACCATTGTGGATACTGGGAAGCAAACCATAGTCCTCCACACCATGAGCTATCTCTATAGCCTCGGATCCCAATTCTGAAATTAGGTTGTTTGTTTCTGTGATGTTCAGTTTTTTGAGTTCTTTGTATATTCTTGACACTTCTCCTCTGTCGTATGTATAGTGGGAGAAGATTCTTTTCCATGTTGTTTGTTTCTGTGGTGTTCAGATATTTGAGTTCTTTGTATATTCTTGACACTTCTCCTCTGTCATATGTATAGTGGAAAAAGATTCTTTTCCATTCTGAAGTCTATTTTACCATTCAATTGTATTCTTCTCTGTACAGAATTAGGCTTCATAAGGTTCCATTTGTCAATGTTTGGTCTTCATGGCTGTGCTGCCAGAGTCCTATTAAGAAGGCAGACTCTTAGCTGTTCCTTTGAAGTGTACTCCCTACTTCTCCTCAATCAGAGTTAGGCTATGGGGCATTCCGTTGAGGTTTTCAATCCAACTAACTATAATTGAGTTTTTTCAGTGTAAGAAATTAGAGTCTAGCTTCATTTGTCTGTGTGTAACTGTCCAGTTCTCTTAGGATATTTGTTGAAGATGCTGTCTTTTCCCCACTGATTTTTGGGTCTTTTTGTCAAAAATCAGGTAGGTGCATAGACTTATACATAGATCCTTACTTCTAACTCATTTTTGTCAGTTAAATTTATTTTTAATATTTTCATAATGCATTCTGATTGCCCTCGCTTTTGTCCTCTTATATCCTCCTTTCAACCCTCACCACCCCCTCTCTTATTCTGCTCCCACCCCATCAACACCCCTTCTCTCATTCCCATCCCACCCCACCAACACCCCTCTTTTCTTCCCCTCCCACCCCATCACCACCCTCTCTCTTAAATCCCTCCCATCCCAATAACACCCTCTTTCTTATTCTGCTCCCACCCCACCAACACTCCCTGTCTTATTTCCCTCCTACCCCACCAACACTCACTCACTATTCCCCTACCACCCCATCAACACCCCTCTCTCTTCTTCCCCTCCCACCTCATTAACACTCCCGCTTCCTTATAAGTCTTAAAGGGAAAAAATTTTTTGATGCCTAACTATAGAACTTGAATTTATTCTGTTAGGATTAATGACTGAAACCAAATAAATGAAAACTCGTGCAACACCACCATGTTCAAATGACAAAAGACAAAAGAAACCATGGCTGTACTTAATGAAAGCCTGATTTTATACAAATTTCTCCAGCTGATCATATAAATGCATCTGTGTGGATCTCCATGGTCATTTTTATTTTTTACAATGTGGGAGGGCAAAATGAGAGCGCGAGAGAGAAAGGGATAGGTTTTATTATAATGGGTTGTCTTCTGAAATAGAGATAAATCTGAGTGAGTATAGGAAGACACTTTGTTGATACCAATGGCATTTATTCTTGCAGATTTTAAAGCTCTGTAGGATAATGTGACTCCTATGCAGAATGTAACATACAAACAGGAATCCGGGAGGTCTGTGCTGATTCTACTAAGCCAGGTGCTTTCCAGAACACTGTTATGCCCTCTGAGTTGTTTTGTGACTTCAAAAAAGGTCACAGACAACTGGCACAGGCTGTAACTATTTTACAAACAGAAGACAGGCTTGGAGATGCCCTTAGGTCAGCTAATGCGTTCCTCAAAGATTGGGAAAGAGGACGGTTTTATATTCTTTGCCAAATGCTTTACTCCAAATTCCCAGGCCTCACATTTTTACCTGGTGAATGCAGGAAACCCTTTAGCAGAAGACACCTGAAGAAACTGCTCACAGGCTGCCCGAGGCCAGCTTCCCTGCAGCACAGAACTTTGTGTAGTACCACGCGGTCTGGACTTCCATTGGAACTCACTCATCACATGCGTATTTGCTGACATCCAGTCCAACCCAAGGGAGGGCTTACTGGATCTCTGCAATAGAAATGTGTGCAATACGCCCAGAGATAAAATCACCCTCCTCAAGATCATGAAAGGGACTTATTTGCTTTTCCTAGTAAAGGAAACTTGGTGTTCTTAGTGTGCTATGGTCTTCTTCAACACCTACTGAAAAAGTGCACACACACGGCACTTCAAGAGTCATTCCTAAATCAGAGATGGTAGGTGATGGTTTATATCTCCATGCTTTTCTGGAGAAATCACCAGGAGACTGTACTGATATGCTATTCTGTGGAGTAGAAGACGGGGAGAGGAGGTGTCTGATGACTTGTAATCCTTGCTTTCTCTACTGTGTCTGACAGGCCTGGGGAGGGCACTGTGGGACATGGCTGGTGTGCTTCAGTGTCTGATTGTGAGCAATGCCCACAGCTCAAAACAAGCAACCGAATACTGGCATTGCTGAACCACAAGGCTGCCAAGTAGCTAAGGAATTTTATTCCTTCAAGGGAATGTTCTCATTTCTCTGTCTTAATTCATATGCCAAGGAAGGAGGCTACATGATATTCCACGCAGGGGGTGTCAGAAATAAAAGCCTTCCAGAGCATTGTTGATGTGTCTGCAGAGAACTGAGCCTCGCCTAAAAAGAGGGTCACATGGAGGCTGAGCCGGTGGCCTTTTCTACTAAATAATTTTGTTTTTTTTTGCAGTTATTAAAATATCACAAGAATGTGTTTAGATTTTCAAAATATAAAATCTCAAATTCTTCTCTGTAGGCATCTTGCATTTTCTGCCCATATAGTGGGGTAAAAGTTCTATTTCATGTTTTAGAGAAAATTTGAGAGGATAAATGCAGTGTATAAGAGAGGTGTAGTATAACACAGTCTCACCAACCTGAAATATCACGAAGCTTTTTTATTCTAGTCATTTCAGGGAGAGGATAATGATATTTTATAGTGGTTTAATTGGATGTCTCTACTGACTGAACATACTCAGTATATCCTGGCATGCTCACTGACCTTACACCAGATCTCAGTTTGAATGTTTTATTCACTGAAAAAAATAAAGTCATACCCAGAGGCTGGAGAGTCTAGAGACCCAGGATAGAACCAAACGCAACTCAGAAAAGAAAAAAATATGTAAAAAAGTCAACCAAGGGATTCCTAATGATATTCTGCTATACTCATAGATTGGTGTCTAGTCCAGCTGTCGTGAGAAAGGCTCCCCCCCCCCAGCAACTGATGGAAACAGATGCAAACACCCACAGCCAAACATTAGTCTGAACTTGGGGAACCCTGCTGAAGAGAGGAACAAAGGATTGTAGGAGTCAGAAGGGTCAAGGACATCACAAGAAAACCCACAGTATCAACTAAACTAGACACACAGGAGCTCACAGAGTCTGAACTGACAACCAGGGAACCTGCATGGGACTGACCTAGGCCCTTTACATGTATGTTACAGTTGTGTAGCTTGGTCTTCTTGTGGGACTTCTAACAGTGGAGGCAGGGACATTTTCTGACTCTTGCTAGCATTTGGGACCCTTTTCCTGATACCGAACTGACTCATCCAGTCTTATTAATAGGAGAGGGGGTGTCTAGTCTCACTGCAACTTGATAGGCCATGTTTGTTTGATAGCCATAGGAGGCCGGCCCTTTTCAAAGTGAAACTGAGGAAGAGTGGATGAGGGCCAAGGAGAGGTGGATGGGGGTTGGGAGGAGAGGATGGAGGGGAAATAATAGGTGGGATGCAAAAATAGTAAAAATAAAGAAGAAATAAACTCATTTTCTTATTGAATTGTTTAAAGATGTGGTTTAGAGAAGACTTCTTCATGAGATACTTATTTTCTAAGATTGGTTTGTCCATCTGTGGTTGTTCTAGACAACATATGTTGAAGGACAAATATTTTAATTTGATTAACATTAATCTATTGTGATTTATTTTGTGTTCTGTACTATATGTGTCTTACTCTTAAAACCTTTGCCTAAATCAAAGTCACATTTCTTTTCCTTCCTTCTTTGGAAACTTTATATAGTTTAGATTTCTTGTTTAGGTTTATCACACTTTCTGAGGTTTTTTTTTTATGTAAAAGCAGGTGCCCACCTTTATTTTTCTAAGAGGATATCCAACTTCTCTGGCACCATTTGTTGAAAAGGAGTAGACTTTCCTCCTTGAATAAAGACAGCATCTCTGTGTCTTAGTTACTTTTCTATTGCTGTGATAAGACACCATGACCAAGGCAACTTATAGCAGAAAAGGTTTCAGAGAGAGTTCATGATGGCAGATCAGAGGTACCAGGCATGAGATGCCCTGAGAGCTCACATTTTGAACTAGAGCAGGAGGTGGAGAGAACACTGTGGATACCAGGAGTCTTTTTGACACCTGAAAGTTGGCCCTCAGTGACGCACTTCCTGCAATCAAAGCATCCCTCCTGATCCTTCCTCAACAGTTCCACCAACTGGAGGCCAAGTATTTACACACATGGGGACATTCTAATTAAAACCACACTTTGAGCACCTGGTTTCAATTCCTAGCACCCACATAGTGGTCACAATCACCTGCAACTACGTTTGCAGAGATTCTATGCTCTCTTCTGATATCTACAGGCTCCTGAAAGCATATAGTGCACAGACACAAACTCAGGTAAGAAACAAAAATCAAACTTTGAATGGGTTTCATTTCAGACTCCATTCATGTTTCATTCATGTGTATGTTTATCATTATTATTTCAACTCAGCCATTACAGCGTTATAGTATAAGTCTTGAACATGTATGAAATGGTATCTAACATTTTTCTTCTTTTTCAAATTCTAGGTCATTTTGTATTTCTCTATAAATTTTTGAATCAGTTTACTGGTTCTATAAGAAGACAGTGTGATTTTATTTACTATCAAATTTAATACTTAAATCAATACAGGAAAAATGGTATATTGGCACCTCTGAGCTTTTCGGTTGTGAACATGGAATTGCCTGGATCTTTATTTTTGGAAATACTATACAGTTTTTTGATGTAGAAATCCCATGGCTTTGGACAAACCTTTACATACTTTATATATATGTATATATCGATGTCTATCTAATTGCTTGTGTGTATCTATCTATCTATCTATCTATCTATCTATCTATCTATCATCTATATGTTTGTGTGTGTGTGCACATGTATGCATGTGCACTGAAGGCTAGAGGTCATCACAAAGTATCTTCCTCGACTATGGTCCATCTTATTTTTAATTATTTAGTTATCTATTAAAATCTATTAATTTATCAATATATTTCCACGTTCTAATCTTTTGACAATGCCATCTTTTATGAAAAAGGGACTATTCAGATCTAATTAAGGGAAAAAATTTAAAATTAAAACTTTAATTAAAATTTGGCTTTTGCTGAGTATGGGATTAAAGGGGTACCTTTAATCCCAGCACTTGGGAGGCAGACAGAGGCAGGAGGATCTCTGTGAGTTTGAGACCATTCTGATCTATAAAGCAAGTTCCAGGACAACGAGGGCTGTAACACAGAGAAACCCTGTCTCGAAAAACCAAAACACCCACCCAACCAACCAACAAAACAGCCAAACAAATAAAACTGAAAACCTTTAACTTTCAAGCAAACAGGATTTTATATGAAGTTTCCCACGTAGTTCAGTTTGATTGACTCTCTCCCCTCACCTCATCTCTCTACTCTCCTTCCCCACTGTACCCTTCATCTCCAGTATTAACCTTTTCCATTTTCCTCTATTTTTATCAGTTCCATTTTTTAAAAAAATCTTCTTTGTAGATCTAAATTTCCATTAACTATCATTTTGTATTGCTGATTTTTTTTGTCACATTTCTTGTAACGCATGTCTTTTGGCAAAGAATGATTTAAGATATTATCACCAAAACATCTTTGTCTTCAGGTTTGAAAGATGAACACACTTGGTCTTGAAGGTTGACAGCTTTTTCTTTCCTTTTGTAGTATTCTAAAGCTGTCAAAGAAGACAATGGCGGTCTTCTAGCATGCTCATGATCTGAGGAAGCTGTGCACATACTTCTCCTTTAGCTATTAGTTCGTTGAGTTTCTTACAATGTGTTTTGGTCACATTCACCTCCGCCCCTCACAACTCTTCTGGGGTATTCTCATCTACATTCCTGAGTGTCTTTGGTGGCTACTTTGTGTTTTGTTTTTTTGTCAGCGAGGATTTGGAATTGCTTTTCTGATTTTTCTGATTGTGATGTTCTCTGTCTATTTTGCTTGAGGTTTGTTTGCTCTCAGTCAGTCCAGGCTTTTTTCCCCCAGCTTTAGGTAGACATTATGAAGGGGCATCAATGCCATTTATCTCGCATCTTCTATGAGGGAAGCAGTAAGGAGTCAGGGTTCTCTGAAGAGATGATGGCTATTTGACTTTGATCTCTGCACTGACACATTGACAATGGTTAGGTGTGGTCATGGACTTTTTTTATTTTATATTTCAGGTCTACAGGCAGCTATTCCCAGGACGTAGGTCCTTCTGTGCCAGGCTTACAGAAAGGTGATGGAGGATGCATTTCTGTCGCCCACTGGTAGTCATGTGTGAGTCAGATTCCGGTGTCCTGTGTATATAGGTGCTGGGGAAAGTCTCTTTGTAATCTTTGGAGGAAAACATCAATTCTTAGACCTGGCTAATGTGGGCATATCCTGTGAAAATTCTTTTTAGAAGAAAATATTAAAGGAGAGGCCTGCCATTTCTTCTGTTTCATATTTATTTCATGAGATTTGTGGATTTATATTTTCACAGATTTAGATTTATTCTTTGTTTGTTCTTTTCTTCCTGCCTCAATTCCTCATTTTTTCCCCTCTTAATTCCAGTCAAATACGTTAAACTAGTTGTCATTGCTCCCAAACTTACTGTAGACTGTTTGCTTTTTCTGCTCAGATTATCGTTCTTTATTTCTCCGGTAGTTTATTCAAGAGAATTTTTGTTGCTGTTTCTTCAGTGTGCTAATGTTTTGGGACCAGGGCTATGGACTCCCCTCCAGGGAAAACTATCCATTTGTCTGTCTGTTGTCTATCTCTGTACATCTAGAAGTTTGTTTGAAAAATCATCTCCATTTTTCTTAGTATGTTTGTTTCCCTTTTCATACTTTAATAAATTGAGTGTGTGCACATGTGCATGCATGCACACGTGTATATGTGTATACATGCCTGTATGTGTTTATGTAGAGGTTTGTAGAGGGCATTGTATGTCCTCCTCTATCACTCTCTTCCTCTGACAGTTCCTCTGTTCGATTCCCAGGCTCCTGGCTGCCCTGTGCACCCGAAAGCCTCACTGATCTTCCTATCTCTTCCCTCCTTGAAGTAGGGGCTACAGGCATTTATAAGAATGCTTAGGGTGTACATGGATGCTCAGGTCTGAATTCTGGTCCTTATGATTGTCAAGAAAGCGGATTTAACTGCTGAGCTCTCTCTCTCCAGCTCCTGGAATATCATTTGAACAAAGTTATAAAGTTATCTATATGTTTTTGCCTTTGGGGCGAGAATGTTCTAATGGCTGAATTGAGCTTCTGCATCTTTAGCACAGGTTGGTTGTGTTCACTGTATTAAATTACTCGCACATGACTTTCAGCATTTCCAGGTTTACTTTAAGTTTTAGTAGCGCAGGTCCAGCGCATCCTTTGCTGCTCAGTTATCTTACTATCCCACTGCCACCACTTGAGGCCTCTATACAACACTTTCCTATATATAATCCATACAGTCCTGTGTGCGCCATAGGAGTCACTCGGCACATTGCTTTTGAAAGTTTTACCCCTACATGTGCAAGTTCTTTATCAAAGATTTCAGGTTCTTTGAAGTTATTTGGGAGGTCCTACTTTTTTACCCTATAAATTCTAGCCCCATTGGTCTCCTTATCTTGGGCCACATAACTCAGATAACTGGGATTCCTCTCCAATTTAGGTCCTTTATATTTGTGCTGTAGTCCTGAGAATCTCCAGGCAGTGACCTGCAGTGATTTCAGAGCCCATTACTTTGTTTCATTTCTCTACAGATAGGTCCAGGGCTGTTCGCTGCACAGGATTACACTATGTCTGCCTGACCATCGGCTTCTTTCATAGACATGGCATTTCTCATAGCAGCTGATCCTTTGTTGGCGAAACTGATGGTTTTAAAACATTTAACAAAGGAGAAAGAATGATTCATGAGTGTATTCTAATAGAGGAAAAGTAAGTTCAATGCAAATAAGATGGCCAAATCAAATGTGCCTTCTCTGGATTCCCTCACCCTTCTTCTCTCTACCTCTACACCTACATCATTCCTTCCTATAGAAATAGCTTCTATTACTCATTTAATTATTTTCTGCAAATACACACACACATCACAACACACACACACACACACACACACACACACACACACACACACACACACACACACTTGTAAAGAGAGTAAGAAGAGACTTTGGAGAACCGATTCCTAAATCGAATGTCTTCATTAGAGCACTTCCTTCAGGGCTCGGCGAGCTATGTGGAACATGAGGCAGAAAAACTGTAAGAGCCAGAGGTGATGGATGACTCCAAGGAAACAGTGTTTTCCAGACACAACACGACTGACACACATATGAACTCACAGACCGTGGCAGCACACACAATGCCTGCACATCAAGCCAGACAGTGTCCCAGGACTGAGGGGAGGGGGAAATGGACACATTCTCCCATGTGCATCCAAAAACTATTTCTAATTGACAATCATTTGCAATGGAAAAATTCATTTCTCCAGTGGAATTTTGCTGGATATACAAGCCAGACCTCATCCCCAGCAGTAAGTACTCTAAAATCAATGGTGTTTTGTAGATTGTTTTATTTTTGTCTCACATTACTTTGCTTAGATTTTTTTTTTTACCTTACTGGTCCTCTGCTTGTATGTTATGGTTTCTAGATTTGTGTTTTTATTGATTTTGTGTGTGTATGTGTCTCTTGTACTTTTTCATGTTTTAAATTCAGTCTTATTTTTTGCCTGTTTTTTTTTAAAGAGATGAAGAAAGCATGGAGTTGGATGTGTGGGGAGGTGGGAAGAAACTGGGAGGAGATGAAAAGTGTGATCAGAATATATTGCATGAATTTTGTGTGTATTCTATGTGTATGGGTGTTTTGCCTGCATGTTTGTCTATGCATCCTATGTGTGCAGTGCCTGCAAAGATCAGAAGAGGTCATGTCCCCAAAACTGGAGTTGCAGATGGTTGGGAACTGCTAGGTGGGTCCTGGGAATTGAACCTGAGTCCTCTGGAAGAGCAGCCAGTGTTGTTCACTGCTAAGCATCTCTCCACTTCTGTCAATTTAAATAACTATGTCATGGCAAACACTCCTGGATTCTCTACCTTGTTTATTAAACAGAATATCACCAATTTTCCAGAAGCTTCCTTCACATTCTTTTTTTTTTATCCTAACCCTTTTCCTACCTCTCCAGCCCACGAGTGTTCTGTTGTGAGATAACCTTTGCCTAGATAATCTGTTGCCTAGATGAATGGATCTGTAATCTGGTTTGCGTCTCTTTGTCTTCTCGAACTTCTTCAATAAAATTGGAATCATGCTGTAAATACTTCTTGCCTCTTGCTTTTTCTTGCCATTAGCAAATAGGGATTGATTTTCTTTAACATTAAGAGCATGTAATACTATTCCATGGATACATATATTTCTTTTCTCTTTCTGAAGCAGAGTTATTTTACACAGGAAAGGTTTTTGGCAGAAACTTAAGGTGAAACATAGACCTTGAAAGGAGAGGGAGGACATGAAAAAAAATGGCAGCTGTTTCTTCCCTAAATTTCCAGTCTCCATTTCTCACACAAGCAAAGCACTGGAGTGAGTACACAGTCACAACTCCTACTTCTAACCGACTTTGCACAGGTCTCACTACCATTGTGGTCAACTTATGTCAATGTTTTTTTTGTTTTTTGTTTTCTTTTTTTGTTTTTTTCTCAGTCTAGTGGTGGAATTGAGCAAGGATCTTGGTGGCTAATAGTTTGCCTCAAAGGGGTGGAACGGAGAAAATCAGAGCCACCATGAAAAGTGCCCATGAAATTGATGACTTTGAGACGGTGAGAAACTTAGCTTCTCGACTTTCCATTTGCTTATTTCTATAATGGATGCATCGAGCACCATGCACGGGCAGGCATAAGAGCACCTCAGGGTGTTGTAGTGGACAGCATGAGGAAACATGTGGCATGTGATAAAATGTCCCATGCAAGTGCTGTCATTCTCATGGATGAGGTTGCCACGGTAGTGACTGTGGTTCTGTGAATGGTAGACAGGCTTAGGCGCAGCAAGGTTTCTAGAATATTCTCTCCATCTTCTTTCCCTCATTAAAGGCTTAAGGCATGCCATTGCTGGATTGCATAATTTCTTTATGTCCACAGTAGGAGGTCATAGGGGGTATCTTCCAGTTATAAAGAATACCCTAAAATTGGAAACAAAGCAAGTAACCCTTAACATTGTCTAGATGAATTTTAACCTAGCAGGCTAGTCTGTGAGTCTGTGATATGGTCAGCCAAAATTTAATGGGAAAAAACACATTTCTAATTTGCAGGCAAATGGATGGATCTAGAAAATGTAATATTGAGCGAGGTAATCCAGACCCAGAAAGACAATTATCACATGTACTCATTCATAAGTGGCTTTTAAACATAAAGCAAAGAAAGCCAGTCTACAAATCACAATCCCAGAGAACCTAGACAACAATGAGGACCATAAGAGAGACATATATGGATCTAATCTACATGGGAAGTAGAGAAAGACAAGATCTCCTGAAACCTGTGACATAATAAATATTAAAAAAAACCCTCTCTGGACTACAAAATAATCATGTTTTCTGAGTATATAAACAACTTGGAAACTGAGAAAAGTTTGAAAAGATGAAAGCAAAAAGCATCTTAACTTCATCATTAAGGATAACCTCAACTCTTTTCTTGTTTGTCCTCTTTGGGTGTATCTCTCCCTCTTCCTATGGTTCTCTCTATACTGTGGCTTTGGCCATACTTTATCAATAGATTTTATCCTGTAATTTTCATTTATCATTGTACCACGAAATGTTTCCCCACTATTTAAAGAACAACTTGCAGAAACATCACATATAATGATCACGGAGTTGCCATTACGTGACTGTACCTTGACACCAGGTTGATTTAAATTTGACCCCACGCTTGGCCATGCTCATCCATGGGTGTTCTCAATAGTCCTGTGATGAACATCTCCAGACATAAATCTTTGTTCACACCTCTTATTACTTCCTTGGGGTAGATAACTGAAAGTTGAGCTACTCAGGCAAGAGGTATGACCTTTTCCAAATCTCTTGATATCTACTGTCAGATTCAGAGACATTTTAAATATGAGGGAAAGGTCAATACAAAAGACTCCTCTCCAACTTCTTGCATAAAGCTGATTTACTGAAATTGCTGATTCAAACCAGATTTTTAAAATAACCTTAATACACTTGAAACTTAATTACTAAAATAACCCTACTTCCATGCGTAGACATCGCAAGAATGAGCCATTAAGAGAATTCATTCAAAAAGGAATGATTGGGTACCTACAGTAGGTTGGTTACAGAGGGTAGCTGGAAATAAACAGATGATGGGAGAACACGAGGCCCTGGATCCTGATGAGTCTTAATGCTAGTTCTGACTGCACTGAAACTTTGGGATCTAGCTACGAGTTATACCCCCCAGTTTGAAGAAGTTACATATGTCTCATTGTTCCTCTTGTACCATTTTCCTACTGCGGCATATTTCAATAAAAGGCAATTGAATAAAAAAGCAAAATTGGTTTTTTAGAAAAACAAGCCAGTCAATCCCTCTCTGTCTTGTTCTCTTTAACCATGGACTGAGGATCTTTAGGACTGATCACTGCATTACCGGTTGGCGTTTGCTTGGACTTCGATGGTTGGTTGAGCAGCTTAGTGATCTATGCATCCTCTATCCTTTAGCGTCCTCTATCCTCCTCCCAGATCCCCTTCCTTCTTGTCTAACGGGACATCTATGACATGGATGGAAAGGGGTGGTTGCACATGTAAACCTGTCTACCACCACTTCACACCAGTGTGATGACTGTCGGACAACAAGCTGGGCTTCTTTTCATCAACCCTAGACACAATCTATACCTAAGTGAGGTTATGTCTCTCTACTCTGACTGTCTGAGGCTACGAATACCAAAGACAAAACAAGGAGCAGCCTGAACCACGGTTTCCAGAAGCGATTCAAAATATCTAACAAGCTTGGAAACTCAGGGCAAGGGCCAAGGAAGAGATGTTCAGATAAAGTCAGCCTCAGTTTTTGAGCTCAGATGCCCAGTCCTGTCTGTGAGACCCAGTTACTGAGGAGAGCTATGCTGTTTCCTTCCTATGTGTTTTGCTTTTGTTGCTTAGTCAAGAAGAAAGTAAGCATGTGCTTTCTTTATTTAATGTTTTTTTTTGTAAGTACTTTGCTGTAATCCTAGTTTTGTTGAATATGAAACTTTTTACACTAGAAGTACAAAATTGTTTGATAAGAACTATTTTTTTTTTCAAATTGTAGACAATAATTGGGAAACTGGTAGAAATAATAAATAACCAAGAAAAAGGGATTCCATTGTGTGTGTGTGTGTGTGTGTGTTTTCTGTTTATTTCATTTTGTATTGTATCCACCCTTTGCCATTGCAATCCTGGCCCCCAAATAGAGGAAAGTTTAAGGGAAAAAAGGAAAAAAATCTCATCATGGAAGCTGCAGTGTGACACAGTGAGTCATGCAGTAAACCCTTTTGTCCATACATCTTTCCTGGCAAGTGTTCATTGCAAAGAGTCATTGGTCTAGTTTGAGGCCTCTGATTTCTGCTGCACTGTCAATGCTGGGTGCTCACTGGGACCTCTCTTGTATATCCTGTTGTTACCCTGTGTCATGGAAATTCTGCAATTTTCAGTCTGCAGGACCAGCCCCTTCAACATGCTCCGGAAGACCATAGATGGGGTGGATGTTAAGGTGGACCAACTCATAACCTTGATTCTGGCACTGGGTCAGCCCGCCAGTTCTCCCCTGTCTTTGCCATCAGGGTGAGCTCTCCAGCATTGCCCTGGCTAGTTCATCCCTTGCAGCTATGATCAAAGGATGGAGCCAGTTCTCCTGCTTTCACTCCCTCGTGGTGCCCTCTCATATATCTGGACCATCAGGGCCAGCTCTACTGTGTTGCCCACGGGAGGTACAGGGGCCACTATCCTGAGTACTGCAGCTTGTCAGAGACTGAGTACTGCAGCTCTCCCACCCACCTCAGCCATAGAGGGGTGGGGAGAGGCGTCTCTTCCCTGCCCATAATGCCCATATGGTAGATGAGAGGTGGGGCTAGATCTCCCATGTTCACATACTAGGGGCAGCTCACCCATTCCCTCGTAAACAGGGTCAGCTCCCCTTTGCTGCCCAGATGGGGTGCAGGGCCGGTTTTGCCGAGTGTGGCAGACGGTGAAGGCGAGGGTCAGTTCCTTTGCCATCCTGGAGGTGGTAGGGATGAGGAGGGAGGGCATTTTCTCCTCACTCCCACTACCAGGCTGCAGTCGAGGGTTGTGGTACCAGCAATTTATGCTTCTCTTCTGCTGTCAGGATTGGCTCACCCGAGCACCTGTCCACAGGGTCAACTCTACTGTGTTGCCCAAGCGAGGCTCAGGGCCCATTCTTCCCAAATGCTGCATCTAGTGAGGGATTGGGTCAGATTTTTTACCTGCTACAGTGGCGTGGGGAGAGGGGAGGAGGGCATCTTTTCCTCACCTGGCATACGAGAGAGGTGCAACCTGTGCCCCCATTCTCATGCCCTCTTGCCCAGCTCACCCATGGTCCTGCAAACAGGGTCAGTGCTATTGGGCTGCCCAGGTGAGGTAGAGGACTCCCGTTGGTGAAGAGCAGGACCAATTCTCCCTAGTGTTACAGCCCGTGAGGGACAGAGCCAACTCTGTACAGCCCGATTTTCTCAGTGTTTGGTGGTATCAGGAACTTTGGGCATCAAGACAGACCGTGATTGCATCAGGGTCATGAAGATGTGGGGTCCCAGCAGCAGCTCAGGTCCAGGTAGAATCATGGTCTTGGGAGACAATCAAGCCACCTATCTCAGCCGGCTCCTCACTTCTTCAGATATGCCTCTGTCCACAGATCATTCTGTTTCTCTCTCCCATACCAGACCACACATTTGCTACCATAGTAGTACCCATCTGCCTGGCGCTGCAAGGTGCCAAGTGGGCCCATGTTTTTTCCCTGGAGTCCAGGGCAGACCATACCAGGCCTGTGTGTGGGTCTCTTTGTCCCGCTCAATCCGGCATGGCACCTTATCAGAAGGAGATCATAACAGTGCCCAAGGGCACTGAGCTGGATCCTGGTTGGTGGGGAGGTGTTGCTGGAATCCCCTCTTGGGCAGGGGCTAGAAAATCCGGGCTGTATTTGGTTGAGATTTCCTGCCCCATCGCCATGGCTTGGGGCATCGGTCTTGCTGGAGTTCTCCAATTCCATTGCTCTTGAAAGCCTAAGAATGTCTGGGAGTTTCACAGAAAGACCTCATTTCATGTCGTGTCTTGTAGAAACCATTTGATACCACTCTAGGGTGGACTGGGGTTAGTTTATTTTTAATAAGAGAATATCTACTTACTTTCCCTGGGAAAATGAAGAAGAGTGAATATCGGCAGAAATCAGCAAAGATCTCCAAGTCATCATCCTGTTTTGGTTATTTTCTTCAAATAAAATTTCCTTGTAAGAATCCACCATGAAAGGCGATTGTTTCTAAGGAGTTGAATGAGTGGCCATTTTGTATGCCTCCTCCCTCTGATTTGAAGTGTATAATCCGAGCATCTTTTGTAGGCCTTGCTGGAAGTCAACATGATAGGGAATTCACGTTTGAAATCATATCAGTTTAGAGGAAGAACCATTGCAGAACACAGAATGGTTTTCAGAAGTAAACTTCAAGAGGCAGGTCTCCACATTCGATCTCTGTCTAATTCATCCTGGCTCCGGGTTCTGGTACCCTGACTTGCCCACCACTCCTTGCTTAAGCCTGTAGGTCTCAGCCATTAGTTGTATGGCAATCTTTTGAATAGACAGATAGGTTAGAATGTGATTACTGCTGTGAAGCGCTACAATATAGCAAGTAGCTGTTACCTGTTAACTGATCCTGAGACAGGACAAACACAAAAGGACCTTTTTTCAAGGTTAGTGGAATGGAACTCAATAGATGGAACCAATTCATTTTCCCTCCTTGTGTGTATTTTCTTCCTTAAGCTCGTGAAAATGCAAACCACGCAGGCACACATTTCTGAGTTTCCTTTCTCTGGCGCACAGACATTTTTACCATGTTAGGTTGGAAAGTTTCTGTTCTCTTGAAAGATGTTTTCCTTTTATCTGCCCAGTGATAATCCTTTCCTGTGCTCTAACTATGACATCATATCCAAAGCATGTCAGTACTTTATCTTTCGGGCATGAAGTCAGTGTGACCAGCCTGGAGTCTCTGAAATCAAAATATAGATTGTGTAAAATCATACTAAAGGTTTGGTAGGAGACATGTTAAATAAGGAACACCAAGGCCGACATTCGAAAACACAAGCCCAAACCACTCTGTTGCTTGGATGATGGCCAAGTCCTTGCATTTCTTGACACTGGAGCTTTTAGACGCTGTTCAAATGTTACGCTCTAAGACTATCAATGTCTGCCATCTGAAGTCTCTGGGTTTCACCTCTGGCTCTTAGGGGTCCTTCCACATGTTTGCAACTAAGTGTAAGCTTTGGCTTGTTTGGTCATTTTAAAAGGAAGACTTCCTGGGCTTTATAAATAGGAGACTTAAAAATCTTTTCTTGGGCTCTGTCTTCTTCCTGCTTCCCTCGCTGTCATTTCAACTGCATCTGAGTAGCATGCTCACCTCTGCCAAAGACATTTCCCCACAGTAGTGACCATTTCTGACGTCTCCGTGTCTCTGCACCATCACCTGTTGTGTGACAAGCTCCGCAGTTACCTGAACTATTAATGATCTCATTTTTTCTCATTCAGAACAGTTATTTTAATCATGTGAATATGTTTTTATTTCAGCTTATGTTAAGATTAAAGATTACAAATGCCCCAGCAGACAAATCCTGTATCTGTGACCCAGAGAGCATCACAGAAGACAGCCCAGAAAGATGGCTGTGAGTCAGAACACCAGGGAGTCTGCTGTGAGACTGTCTCTCCTAGAAACGGCTGCATAAACATTACTAAGACAATGACAATATGAGTGAATATGTTTACATGAAAAGGGGCAAAATCCCACAGGGTTTTACCTCTAGGCAAAGAACTATAGGCAACTAATGTCTATGGGAAGGGAGAATTAGCCTCTTGCAGGAACTGGTTTTCCTTATTAGTTGTCTAACACTGCGTGGCCAACCCTGAAACTGAACAGGTTGAACATATATGTATTATATATTTAAGAAAACAGACACACATGCTTAGCAATCATTATCAAAGAGAGTTGAAGTTGTTAGCTTGAAAGTGGTGGGGACCTGGGAGGGACTGGAAAGAGGAAAGAGAAGCATGAAATGGTGTAATTCTATTTCAGTTAAAATTAAAAGTGTTATGTATTTTTGCAAGGACAAAATTAAAAAAACATTACATATGTGATGTGTGTGTTCGTGTGTGTCACAATGTGTGTATGACAATCAGAGGACTACTTATGAGAGCTTATTCTCTTTTTCCAACATGTGGGTCTGAGGGATCCAACTCAGGTCATCAGGCTTGGTAGCAAGCATTTCCAGGGGTTAGGTAATACAAAGAGCAGATTATGGCCTCAAAGGAGAAAATACTTCTCTTGCAGGAAAAAAAAAAAAGCTCAAAGCCAAAACTGGGTGATGCCAGGAGTGGAACAAGGACCAGACTGGACACAAGAGCAAAAGCAACAGAAAGCAGAACAGGCAAACATGGGGTTGGGGTAGAGCTGCAGAGCAGGAGAAGATATTTGTGTGGGAAAGAATGGGTTGGAAGGGTACCTAGGGAGCCAGGGTTTCAGAAGCTCATACTGGCATGAGGTGAAGGGAGACACAAACTTGAGAGGCTACAAATGAAAAAGGAGCTCTGGGAACTGGGAACAAAGAATAAGTGCTGGCTCCAGATTTATTTATTTTATTTAATTTTTTTTTTTTTTGAGACAAGGCTTCTCTGTGTTGCTTTGGAGCCTGTCCTGGAGCTAGCTCTTGTAGATCAGGCTGGCCTCCCGAGTGCTGGGGTTAAAGGCGTGCGCCACCGCCGCCCGGCTGGCTCCAGCTTTATAAAGAGGCTGTGGATTGGGAGTATAGGCTGTCCTGGAACAGAGCAAGAGAAATCAAGGAGGCACCTGAAATCAGCAGGAACAGCACCACACGTGGTGTGGGAGGGCGACTCGTCTTAACATGGAATGCTCTTGAGTCTCTGCCTTTAACATTTGGCACAGAAATCTTAGAGCCACCCTACCCTTGCCAGAGAAAGGAGAGAGGGGAAGGCGGTAGAAAATAAGAATGTACAGATCATTCTTGAAAATGCAATTAAACGTTTGGTTCAGATGATGACTCCATTGGGATACATGAGGACAGTGTCCTGCAGGCAAGGCTGGTGGTTCTTAAGGGGTTTGGGCACAATGGAATACACTAGAACACTTGTGATAACAGAGGCTGGGCTATCCGAGAGCCGCAGTTCTCAACCAGCGGGGCTGAAGGCTCACATATCAGACATCCCACATATCAGATATTTACATTCCAATTAATAATAGAAGCAGAATCACAGTTATGAAGTAGCAATGGAAATAATTTTATGATTGGGGGTCACCACAAGATAAGAAACTGTATTAAAGGGTCACAGAATTAATAAATTTAAGAACCACTGCTCTAGAGTTTCTGACTCAGTTGGTCTGGGCCAGGGCACCACAAATTTCAAAAAGTCCTAGTATGTGTGTGTATGTGTGTGTGTTTCTCTCTGTTTGTGCCTATGTGTAGCTTCTCTCTCCTCCTCTCTGTTCCCTCCTATCTCTCTCTCTCTCTCTCTCTCTCTCTCTCTCGTGTGTGTATCTGTGTGTGTTTCTCTCTGTTTGTGCCTATGTGTGGTTTCTCTCTGTGTGTCTTTCTCTTGGGCTTGTTTTTCTTTGTTTCTGCCTGTGTATGGTTGCTTTCCCTCTCCCTCTCTCTCCCCCGCTGTGTGTGTGTGTGTGTGTGTGTGTGTGTGTGTGTATGTGTGTATGTATGTGTGTGTATGTTCATGTGTGAATGCATATGTGCTTGTGGGTCAGCTTGCTATGGCTGATAATTAGATCCACTCTTTGAGAAACACTTGGCTAGGAAACACTGGTTTCTTTAGAGATTGATCAAAGAGGTCTTTAGTTCCTTTAGAACAATGAAGAACAATAAATCACCACAATATAAAATGAGGTAAGTGAGCACTCTCTTTTACTTTTCAGCTTACAGATTGATATAAAACTTTAACATGGAATAAAAACATTTGAAAATGCCATGGATTCTCATTAGCATGACTAGTTCAATGAAGAAAACCCTCACAAGTTCAGATAGGTCCCCTCTTGGCTTTGTGCTTCAATGTGGATTCTTAGCTTTTGTTCCCTTTTGTATACTCTAATTCCATATCTGTTCTACAGCTTCTCAATGGGATGAGGGAAGAGGAGAGAAGAAGAATCAGGAAATGTCTTTTCTAGCCTTGGACCCAGTGAGCCTTCAGAAGGATGTGGTGTCCATGACTCTGTCTTGAAGGCCATGTGCATCAAGCAACCATGGTGGAGAAAGGTCTGTCAGGCTCAGCTGGGGCACTCTTCTGACTCAGCAGTCATAACGGGGTTTGCCTGTGGAAGTCTTCATCACTCTGCTCATCGTGGAGGCTCCAGCCTTTCCCTTGGACTACATCTGGGTCTGAAACACAAAGAGAACATGTCGGGGAAGATGAGATACATGTCTGGAGCTCAAAATCCCGCCAAAGTCTGGAGTTGACTGTATTACACACTACTGTATCTCCTGGAGCATTTCTTGCGATAAATCTGTATAGTACCAGGACGCTTGTGTCCAGACTCAAAATAACCACACAGAAACTGTATTAATTGCAATTCTTTATAGCCAATAGCTTAAGCATATTGCTAGCTAGCTCTTACATCTTAATTTAACCCATTTCCATTATTTTATATTTTACCATGAGGCTCATGGCCTACCAGCAAGGTTTTGGATGCTTGTTCCCAGTGGTGGCTACATGATATCTCCTAGGCATCTCCTAAACTCTGCCTCCCTTCTCCCAGCATTCAGTTTAGTTTTCCCCACCTAGCTCTACTCTTTTGCCCTATCTCAGGCCAAGACACTTTCTTTACTATCCAATGGTATTCACAGCATACAGAAGGGAATCCTACATCAAGTCAGTCAGGTTCCCTGACAGATGCTGGCAGAGTGACAAGAAACCTTTAAAGATCAGCAAACATTTCAGTTTCCCCATTAAGCCTGGAAAATGGTGTTCTAGATCTTGAAAAAGAGTCTGGGTATCAGAACAATAATTGTTGAAGGGAATCAATCTGATCAGTAGCTAATGGAAGCGAACAGAGAGGTTGGTGGGTATTGGTGTTCAACAGTGTCCCGTGTATGTTTGTTCTTGCTGTCCATGTCTGATGTTTCTTCTGAAGAAAAGGAATAAATGGGGTCAGTGGAGTTAATCAGAACCAAAGAGATGTGCAAGGTGGAACTCCCAGAGAAAAGGCAGGGTAGGTATTCCATCAAATTAAATTGAGTTTGGAAGTTGGATCTTGCTCTTGCCATCTATTAATCTTTAAGGGGCAATACAAAACCACAGGTGATCTTGATGTATTTAGGTTGACTTTAAGAATCTAGATCCACAATCTTAGAACAGGAAAGAAAAATCAATGCTAGTATTGACAGAGAACTAAAGGTCTCTTTTTGTTCTTTTGACTACAGTCAGCTACTGTTGTCCATTGGTCCCAAGATGCTATAGTTGCATAGCACACAGGCTACCTTTGGATTAGCTGTGACACCTTTAATAGTGCTTTGATTAACAATGATAATCTGCTGGGGGGAAATACCAATCTGAATGCCAAGCAATTTCATTATGAAGTGGTTGTTTAATATTTCATACTTCTATTCAAACCACACACCAGGACTGACAGTGTCAGCGTGTTTTGCACAGAAGACACATATTGAGCAATAGACTGCTTAATCATGTGATTATTTGTGTGTAAGGAGAATGTACAGTTGTGAATAGGAGCTGCTAGGAGAGGTATATTGCTTGTCTGTGAGGCTTGATTTATGTCTACGGCCACTACAGGTTAGAAGTTGGCTTTTAAAGCAAATACCTAAAATGTAAATTAATTTTAGTGCCGACTTGGCATTTGGG
Source organism: Arvicola amphibius (assembly GCF_903992535.2). Lineage (NCBI taxonomy): Eukaryota > Metazoa > Chordata > Mammalia > Rodentia > Cricetidae > Arvicola > Arvicola amphibius. The sequence goes on from NC_052047.1 coordinate 80,105,687, forward strand.
TGGTAGGGTTCCTTGAGCAGAAAAATGGACATGTTCTATGAGTGGCACTCCGGATTAATGCTGTTTCTTTCCCCTTTCTCTGACTTGTAGTAATCATTCTGTGTAGAAGTTAAAGGTGGGGAAACAAAGTGGTAGACTCTTAATTAACCGGGACAAGGTGCTGACTTTGGTCATTGAATCCACAAGCATAATGATAGAAAGCGTGACCACTTTGCAATAAATTGAAATTCTGGGAGATATGGAGATTCTCGGTGTCACACTATGGAGGAGATGTTCTGAGTGCGGGAGAAAGTTCAAAGGCCCTGGCGAAGTTCAAAACAGCTAAGAAGGTGGATTCTGTGGTCTGGTTTGCAAGGCAGTGGAGAGGAAATGCAGCTGGGTGCACATGACACCTTTGGCAAACTGCACCAATGGCCTGACAATTTGGGGTTTGTGGCCAGGCTCTGTGAGGCAGCTTCAGAGCATAGAAAGAGAAGCAGGGCACTGGGTAGCATTTTTAAAGGTGATGTTAGAATGAAGAGTTTCCAATTGCATTCTTAATCCTGACAATAATGAACCTCGTTTTTGCTTCTGAGAATATGTAGTAACCTTGAATGTCATGCTCAGTGTTAGTTTCTAAAGCTGACCCTCCATTCCACATCTTGGTTCTTCATGACTCAATAGTGATCTGTGTGTGTGTGTGTGTGTGTGCGTGTGTGTGTGTGTGTGTGTGTTTGTGTTTGTGCGTGTGTGCCAGTGCAAGGGTACTTCTATAGGGCAGAGTCACCAAATGAATTCTATGTTCTATTATCTTATTTACAAATTCAACGATTTTGGAGGGGAAGAGGAACTTGCCAAGGAAGAGGAAACTCTCTTCACAAAATTGAAAACACTTTTATGATCTAAAGATGAGCACCAGAAATACTAGAATAATTCATTTTGTGAAGATTGCCAGGAATCCTTGCTCTGGAATTCCCCAGCCTGTGCTTACATCATGCCTACGTGACACATCACGGTCAGAGAGAACAGATTGACATTTGCTCTTCTTGAACTCCACTGCCTGGTTTCCGAGGGATTTTCTTATTGATTTATTTATTTGTTTGTCTATTTGCCTCTCTTGGCTGTGAGTGGCTGCAACACATGGTAAATCTTTAACTTCAAGTGTCCTTCTGTGGTGACCAACTAAAATATTAGCAAAATAAATGTTTTATGGGGAAATGTTGGCAGGAACCCCGACAGAAACAGGTGGTATTGGGTTATTTCAATATAATGTAATGATCCAGCCAGGTTTCCATCTGGACAGCATGTGGTTGAGTCTGCTCAGAGAGTATCAAAGCACATGAGTATGCATCGGGGAAGCCAGGGGTGTACAAGTGTGCAGCCTAGATGGCTACTTTACGAAATAATAGTCTGGGTTTTGGGTCCTCTGGGTTAAATATTTTGACTGTCAAAACCCGAATTTCTTCATAAAATATTAAAAGGCGAAGCAAACCCCTGACATGCAATCCTGAGCGGCATAATTACAAGGCAGTTCCTGGAAACTGTAGAGAATGGGCATAAAGCAACGCATTGATTATAAAAGAGTTCATTACCCTTGGAAGTGAAGACATGCTTTAGCGGTAGCCTGCGAACAGAGTGGCTTTACCATCAAGGCTTACTATACTGTGAAAAAGGTTCAGCCTTGTCAATAAGAGTACAATTAGGGAGTAGGAGAGAATGGAATCAGTGGATTGCTGAAGGCCTGGCCGTTATCCAAAGCTAAAGAGATGAACCTTTGATTTGCCACTAGGGAAGTGTCTCACCCCTTCCCACCCCCCATTCCATAACATTCCTGCTTCAGGCACTTTGAAACACATGGAATTAGGAACACACTGAACATTTGGCTTTGTACTCAGCTTTCCTCACTGTACATTCATGCTAAGCCAGATAATAAACTCTTGGCTCAGCAACTCCCTATATGTATCCCAGAGAGGGGCATCAGACTGTGGTTGTGTGCAGAGCTACTTCCCTCCCCGGCTCTCTCAACTCCAGCCAAAGGAAGAAGACTGGAATATACGCGCTGGGAGCAAGCAATTTGGAAGTGGCTTACGATCTCCCATTGACTAGAAGATGAAGGAAGTCATGAGTACCATCTGCCAAAATGAAGGAGCCCCTTGGACCCCAGAGTAACTGACTGGGAAGGTTTGGCTTCCAGAGGATTCCTTGCAGCCATTGATGCAACAGACATGGAAAGGCTGAAAACAAAGCCCTGTGTACCACTCTAAGAGTCAATACATAAAAATGATGAATGGTATAAACTCAGGAAAAAGACATAAGGAAGTCAAAGCACTTAGCTCTAATGCCCTAACACCATGGTGCCAGAGGGTCATATATGTATGCTCTTGCATGTGGCCAAAGCATTGGGTGTTCCTACAGCATCTCCTTCCTCTAAGTTAGAGGGCCTGCTGTGCTGAAAGGGCGGAATGCTCCAAAATCCTATCTTTTTCTTATACTCTTGTGGAGCTGAATTGACACCAAAGAGAATGCAGTGCCATGGGAAAAAGGCAAGTGAGCAAGAGCTCTGGCTTACACGGGGAGGCTCTTTTCCTCACCTGAACATGTCTGTGTCAAAGAATCACGGCATGTCTCAGTTCCCCACCATGCATTGGGGTGACTGTTGGCATCATAGGGCTTTGGTTTCTGAAGGGACGTAAGAGGTAGGAGCATGTACAGTCTTCTCAGATAAGAAGTTTACCATCTAGCGAAAGAAGACAGACATCCAGAGAAGAACTGGAGCGTGTGGTACCCAAGGAAAGAGACTTACTGATTTTTATTCCCACAGACTATGGCTCATACTAGATGCCAAACCTGACAGGCTGGAAGAGAGTTGAACTCAGAATGGAGACCCAAATTTATGCCTCAGATGTAACTGTTTGACTATTCAGCCAGGCAGAGCTTTCTGGCTGTGGGAAATCATCTGAATTCGGGGCATTGCTGAATTCATTGCATACATACCTATTGAAAAGTCTGTGTATATTACTCAGAATTTTTGCTTTCACTTCCCTTTTCTCTTAAATGACAAGCTGTGGAGACCTTCGACCACAGGTGCCATGACACAAAGAAAAGAAATTTACTCCACTCATAATACTTGAGGTTGGTAAACCCAGGGATGCAGCAATTGTTTGTGACAAGAGGCTTTGTGCTACATCATAACATGGCAAAAGGTCCAAGGGCAAAGTGCCAACCAGTAAGGGGCCAACCAGTTTGTTCAGCCACCGTCTCTCTACATAACAGGCACATCCCTGTGATAACACATTTGGCCATCCTCATGGGCTCTGTCTTCATGACCCGATGACCCTCATTAGGCCCCATCTCTCAACAATGCGGCCCCCATGAAAACTATCCCAATACATGAATCCAAGGGGTACATCCAAACCATGGCAGCTTCTTAGTGCAGGAGAGCCTTCCCTACCAGGAAAAAACACCATGAGCCTTGGGATGGAGCAGACTCTTCTGAGTTGGCGAGGAGGCTGGAGCACAGCAAGCCTGTGTTTTTCAGGCAGGAAGAGCGATGATGAGGTTGTGGATTCTGCTCTTCTCCTCTGCTGCTTCACAGTGCGAGGAGTGGGATGAGAGGAGGACCGGGAACGCGGTGGAGAAAGATCATGTACAGCACATTAAGATTTATGTATAATGTGTTAAAATGGATAATGTCAAGCAAATTGTCAAGAGTATGAATTTCATAAGGGCCCAAGCTTGAATCATGCCTGCTTTCACGAACCTCTCGAAAGTGCTAATACTGGCAACGAGACATCATTTAAGTAAGATGGCTAAGTTGAGGCCAAATGCTGAAAAGGTTTTAAGATTTGACACAGCAGCAAGCCATTTAGTGTGTCAAAAATAAAATTTGTGACAGAACTTGATGATGAAAACTAGCCTACAGATTTATCATTTTTTACTGGATGTTTTTCTGCAGGGTCATGAAAACTTGTATGCATATATTTCACAGATAAGAAGTTTGATTATGAAAGATACAAAATATGACTGATAAAACAGCTTGGCTTTAGCGCTGATGAGATAGTTCAGCAGTTAACTGCACTGGCAGCTCTTGCGAAGGACTCAGGTTCAATTTCCAGCACCCACATGGCTGGTTGCAATGGTCTGTAACTACAGTTCCATGGGTCCAGCACCTTCTTCTGGGCTCCCCAGGAACCAGGCATGTACATGGTGTACAGACACATGAGCAAGCAAAACATCCACACACATGAAACAAACAAGAGACAAGTTTGGTTTCGAGGCTGAGCAAATAGTGTAGCTAAATCCTGGGATCTCAACATTAGTGAGCTATGGAAGCTTTGGAAACTGATGCCCTATTTTAGGAACTTCAAAAGTCTGCTTAAGCTAATTTTATTTTATTTTTTTAAGTTGTAGCCTTCACAGTTAGTCTATACTAGAACTAAATCTAAAGCCACTAGACTCTTCAGGTTTAAAATCCTTCAGTAAATTTAACTACTCTTTCAAGTAAGTTTACCAAGCTTCTTCAAGGTGAGGCCCAATAAAGTGAAATTATACAAGCTCAAGTTAAGGCAAACACTTTCATGTGGTTTGCCATGTTGGGCAATCACATTCCTACGAGCAGAGTGTATTTTGCTTTTTGGTTTGATGTGAGAATTTTAAAACAGCCTTCAAGATGAGGGGGAAAGAAAGCAATATTTTGGTATACATGAAGCATCACTTTAATTGACACAATGTAACCTGCCTATTTACAAATGGAATGTATGCAGCTGCAAGCCCACATGACACTTAATTTGAAATGCTGACCTTGTTATTTCTGTAAGCCTCTGCTTCAGAGACAAATATCTGTAGCCTGACAGTCATGAGGTAGTGAACCCAACCTAGACCAAGTATCCTGAAGGCAGCCACTCCAAAGGTCAAAGCTCCTGTTTCAAAAGAAGGAGCAGAAGATTGCTTGAATATCCTGACCATTGGTGAGGGTGGAGTGGATCTGCCTATATGGGGCATCTTAATGTCAACAGACTAAGGAGCCTCACCCTAGGTCAGGATGTGTAGCCCTGGTTGTGGTCAACAGTTCTGAGCAACCTCAAACTCTCTGACCTTCAGACCAGGTGGAAGTAGGTTCATATTTTTGAGTCTCCACATAATACCATGCAACCATTCTGGATGATTTTGAAGAGGCAAATTTAACGATGTGGTAAATCCGCAGTATATATTCCTTAGGGGAAAAGGGATAAAAAGCGGTATCTTTTTCTAAAAATTGTCTGCGTGTTTAAAGTGGCTGGGGGAACATGCTGTAATGTTAGTAAGGCATGGGCTGGGCTCTCTGTAGATGAGAGAGAACTTGTAGTCAGACCGAAATGTTATGATAAAGTAGATCAACTGTTCTTGAGTGTGCAGGGCTAGGCTATGTGAATGCAGAGGTCAGAGTAAAGCACTAGGTGCCCCGTTTTTACCATTCTTTGTGTTAGTCCCCCGAGACATCATCTCTCTCACCAAACCCAGAGCTAGGCTGGCAGCCAGCAAGGCCAAGCAATCCTCCTGTGTCAGCTCCCTTGCCCTATCCAGTGCTGGTATTGCAGGTGTTTTGAGTCTATGTCCAAGCTCCCATTCCCTACCTGGCTCTGGGGTTCTAGGTGTGAATCTATGTTCAAGCTACCATTTCCTATGGGGTTCTGGGTTTGTAGGTATGAATCTATGTTCAAACTTCCATTCCCTATCCTGGCTCTGAGGTTGCAGGTGTGAATCTATGTCCAAGCACCCACTCTGTACCTGGTGCTGGGGTTGCAGGTGTGTGAGTCTAAGCCCAACTTTTTATGTGGCTTCTGGAGCACTGAACCCAGGTCCCTATGCTTCTCAGAAAGCACTCTCAGCTACTGAGTAATCTCCTTTGCCCCTGGTCACTTTTTATATGGCTTTATTAGAACATGGTGCATTTGTGTGAGAGGAGGAAGGTTAATAGCTGAGAGCAAAATTTATCATTAGAAAGAATTGTTTTCACATCTAATTATACTACTGATTTATTATTGTGTTTGTTGTCATAGCTTCGGGGAGATCTGGTACGTGTTGTCAGGAACACAAAACTTCATAGAGGGAAAATGCTGCTTTGAAAGTCCTAAGTTAAGGCAGGGAGCTGCTCATCTTCCAGTGAATGAATTTGAAAAAGGGGACACGGGTGCCGGCAGTGCACAAATAAAATTCCAGAATTTAGACGGGGAAGTGAGAGGGTAGAGAGCTGAAGGCCAGACAGCAAGATGCTATTTTAAAAACAAAATCAAAATCACCAGCAAAAGAACCTAGGCACGCACGCACGCACGCACACACACACACACACACAAGAAAAGAAAAGAAAAGACAAAGAAAAAAGAAAGAAAAAAAAAGAAAAAAGAAAAAAGTGTGAACCCATCTGGAGTAATCGGAGGCCTGGAGGCAGAAGCTAATTTCCTAATGAATGCACCGGTTTACAATTGTTTTAAAAATCAAGTTTAAGAAAGGACGCCGGAGTTCAACTGTGCCACCAGGTAGTTTGTGTTCTCTCTGCAGAACACGTCTGTTTGCCGAGCTCGGGAGCACAGGGCTTTTCCATCATCAAAACGGCACACCCAGGCACACCCGGCTTGAGACATTTGTTTTGCTTGGATTCCTAACAACCGTGCTACAACTGTGATCCAAAATGGGACTTCTTATTTATAACTTCAGGTTTTTAAAGAGGTCTTATAGGTGAACAGCCACAAAAATCACATGATTGGCCTTGTTACAAGGAAAAGTAATACAGACCCTGCCATTTAGGGAGTGAAATAAAGGGTCATTCAGGGGTTACTTTCCCTAGAATAAACACTAAGTTCTAGTAAACCTGGGAAGATGGTGTCACGGCCACCAAGGAAATCTAATACCCACCAAATCCACAGATGGTGTGTATGGGTGGGTGGGTGGGGGTGGTGGCTGGGAATTTCCTTCAAGCTCAGCCAGGGAATGTGATCCTCGAGGTTTGCTGAACAGACAGACACTCCTGCTGTGCCTGATTCCCAGGCTCCTAGAACGGAGGGCCCCTGGGGGTAGGGATGGGGGGGAGGGGGCCGCTGGTCAGGGAGTAGCTTGGCTCAGGCAGTTAATAGTTCCTTAATCCCCAAAGCTCTCTTTAACCTATATATCTGCATATATCCACTTCTTTTTCCATTTTTCCTCATTGGCTTCTTGAGAGACCTTACACTGTAGAAAAAAAATACTCTTCTCTCCAACTGCTCTGTAGCCTCTGACGCATGACGTCATTCCCATAGTCCTCTGGGGCTCACGAATGCTACCCTTCACCTAGTTAACAGCTCCAGACCAGCAGCTTGTTATTCAGGTTCCATTAAGCTTTTGAAGAAATGTTTATGCAGCGGGTACTTATTAAAGGAAACGGAGAAATACACACACACACACACACACACACACACACACACACACACACACACACATCACCAACATATTAGGCCTAATGCAGAGCATAGAGTGAAATCCTCCTCGCTTGGCAAGCGCTGGAGTCCAGGCATGGGAAATCTGGGGGCTAGATGAGAAGAAACAAAGCTTTCCTTCAGACATTGACTTGGAAAATGCTGGCCTCAGAGAGATGGAGGGAATGTGTCCTAATCCAAACCTCAACACAAGGCCTTTGGACAGACGAGCACTGCCAAGGGCTGTGAGCCTCCTAACAGGTAACAGTTCAACCCTCCTGTTTCACAGCTCCGCGTCTCCCATCTAGCTTCCCTTCCCCTTTCTCAAAGAAATTCTCCCTTGAAAGAGGATGCATCTTTGGGGCAATGGTTTTAGGTAGGCATTTACTAAACATCCATGTACCTGATGTTTTCTCTTGGGCCTTCAACCAGCTCCCACATCCTAACACTGAGACTTATTATTAAATCACTGTAGAAGCCTATCCCTCTCCTGCTTAGCTATTGGTCACTCAGCTTTTTGTTAGACCAATCAGGTGACTCAGGTAGGCAAGGTCAGACAAATGCAACACATCTTTAGAGAACTAAACACACCACCCATCCTTACATTGTTAAGCAAATGCAGCATTATTAGTTATGAGTGCTTGGCCTATTTTAGGTACATTTTTGGCTATTTTAACTTAAATTAACCTGTTTCTCTTTAGTTATGTCTCTCTCTCTCTCTCTCTCTCTCTGTCTCTCTCTCTCTCTCTCTCTCATTTGCACTACTTCTTGTGTCTGGTTGGCAGCTGCCTGACTTCTTATCCTGGGCGTGTTCTTCTCTTTCTCCCTTTCCTTATCTTTTCTTCCTTTTTTTCCTCTCTCTTCTTTTTTTCTCCTATTCATTTTCTCCACCTTGCAGCCCCACCTATCCCTCTTCTGCCCAACTATTGGCCATTTAGCTTTTTATTTGACCAATCAGGTGCTTTAGGCAGGCAAAGTAAAACAAATGCAACACATCTCTACAGAGTTAAACACACATCTGTACATTGTTAAACAAATGCACCATAAACAAATTTACCACACCTTTACACAGTTAAAGTAATATTCTGCAGCATCAACAGATCTATTCTTTCCTAAGTGTCACGTGTGTGGTGCTCTAGTGTATGCTGCCCTGCTTCACAAGGATCTGGTTAGAGGCAGGGGTTGAGGACTTGCTGTGAGCTTATAGAGCCTCAGAGAAACCAGAGGCTTGGAGCAAGAGGAGACACCTACCTTAGTTTTTTTTGAAACAGGGGTTGTTATTTAAAATGCACACCAACTCTGCAAGTCCCATATGGAGCTGAAGATTCTGTGTTGCTGAAAAGGTCCTAGGTGTCTCTTTGATCAGCAAGGCCCAGTTCTGGGGGAGGAAGTGCCATCCCTGATAGGTTACTCCAGCCTCAGTCTCTAGTAGGAGGTATAGAACCTTGTGAGATGAGATGAAATACGACTGGCTGAGATGTCCGTGTGCCCTCTAGTGAAAGCACACAGTCCTCTACTTTCCCAGTTCAAGTCTCTAGACAGACTTTTCTTCTGAAATAAACCAATAACTAACTTTAAGTTGTTAAAGGTCTTGTTAAAGGTCTCCCCCAAGAGACCTTAGTGGGAGGCTCAGGCTACACGAGTCAGTTCATTGACTGTAGCAACACCAATTTCAAGGTGATTATGGCTGTTGTAAATGCTGATCAGTTTTTAAAAACTACTTCGAGGTTTTGAAACTAAGGCATGCATTTTGAGAACTGGTCATATCCCCAGGTTAATATTTGAGTTACCACCAAACAGAGTGCAACACATTCAGTTAAGATTGTAATTACACCTCTAATAACCCTCCGCCACAGAATCTTTAGTTTCAACTTTCCATACATTATGCATCTGACTGGACAGTCATGAGCAGAGAGAGTTAAGGCTGTTTCACTTCTATAAAAAAAAAGTGAATCAGTGTTTAATTGTGTGGGGTTCATTGTTAGCAGTGTTGGCAATCTGACCATATGCCATGACTTCATCTTTTCTACATCAGAAAAATACATGAGAATATACTGATAGTTTTTCTTATGCCTTTCCCCACTCCATAATGGCACTTGGGAAGGGAAAAGGCTCACACTGCGACCCAGTGGGGAGGAGAAGCCAGGTATTCGCTGTTCTGAACACCCTGTGTGGGTTTAGGATTCATGCAAAAGGGCCAGCGTGCAATGGCCATTGAACAGAAGCAGCAAAACGTCACAGCGATCTAAGCAAACAAATGTCTAAGACAGACAAATGACAAGACCGAGGTGGTCATCACCATTTTTTTTAAGTTGTGCTCTACCCAGACTCTTTCCTCATATTTCTGTTTGTGAAGTAGAGAGAGATTTGATGCTTTGACATTCAACCTCAGAGATGTCAAAATGTGAAAAATACATGTCTTTTAATCACTGGCATGCCATATTATTAAAATATATGACTAAAAAAATCACAGTAATTGTTTACATGAAGTGATTTCCTAAACTTTTTCTTATTCTATCTCTATTTCTTCTTTGTGGTATAGGAAGGCCAATATTTTGATTTTCAATTCACTCAACACAATTCACTCAGGTGACTTACTAGTCATGGTCTAAGGTTAAAAGTTAAAGTCAATAATTGAGCCCACGCAATTCTGCAGGATACCACAGAAGAGAGAGCACAGGCTGAAGTTGGAATGTGATTCCAAATCCCACTCTCTCACCAAACGCCTTGAGGAAGCCATTATGCACTTCTAACATTCTATTGCCCCTGTTGAGAAACCTCAGTGTGTCAGCACAGGATCCCGTGAGAACTGGACACAAGTAAATTACTAGCCCTGGCACACTCTAAGTGCACAGTACACAGAGGAGCTTCCAGTGCCAAGGGTGACCTGGAGAACTAAGTCTTAAGCGTGCATGCATGCTGTCATCCTTGGCAAACCAGTGACCCCCAGTGACAATATTTTTAGTATGGTTTTTATTTTGCACTTGTCTTTGATGTCTTTTTCAGTGCCAACTTCTAATCCTACTCCCTCCCCACCCCGCCCTGTGTATTGCTATGAATACCCAAAGCACTTGGTGAACTCTGAGGCCCATTTGTTTTGTGATGAATGTCTCCTTTTCTTTGCCTGCATCAGGGAAGATTCTGGGGTCTCTAACTGTGGGGCAAGCGTGCCTCTTCCAGGGAGGGCAGTGTGACCAGGCAGGCTTGCAGCTAAGCAAATCCTTCATTCACAAAGGTCCACGGAACTCCTGCTCTGCCAGACAGCTGGCTGCCTAGTCAGTGTACATTCCTGACTTCCTTACTGAAAACTATTCAGTTGCAGATGTTCAGCTAAAAAATTTCCTCCCAGGTTAGGCTGGACGAGTATATGCACATGGAAATTGCTGGAAGTGATTTCCTCTTTAATGGTGGTGCAGACAGCTGTCACTCCCCTTCATCCCCCTCCCCCACACCCTTTCTTTCCCACCCTCCTTTCCTGGATATGGAAGTGATAATGACTAGTGTTCTGAGCCAGAAAGGACCATCACCAGGTTGCAGCCCCTAGGATGGAAACCACGTGTTAGAAGTGGAGGGAAAGGAAGATGGAAGGAATTTGGGACCCTGATAATACTGTGGATTTCCATACCTGCCCAGATTGCCTGTCTCTGAACTTCTCTTGCACAAGAAAGGAAAAGAAAATCTATAACCAAAATAAGTTGCCGTGGCTCCTACTGATGCATGCTAACTGGAGCTAGACGCAATTTTCTTTCCCTTTTTGGTGAACTTCTCATGAGACTTGTACGGGCCTGGAAGAGCAGTGTCCCACATTTGTGCTAACACCGCAAAGGAATAAGCTTTATGCAATACTGTAATTTTTATTTAAAAATATTTGTTTTTCATTATCGTGTGTGTGTGTGTGTGTGTGTGTGTGATACACTGTGAAAGTGGATACTTGAGCATTCGGAGAGCATAGAGCAACTTTGGACCAGAGTCGACTCTCTCCTTCCACTGCAGGTTCTATGGAGGACTGAACTCAGGTCAGCAGGCTTGTAGGGAACTCTCCTACCTGGGGAGTCATCTCAGCTGTCCCCAACAGAGTTGCTAATGAGTCAGTATGTTCCTCATAAGTGGCTGGAACCACATGGACCCCTTTCAAAGGGAAGGATTTATTTAATTTCCTAATACTCTGCACTTGGAATAAACAGCCCCCAGGCACACCTTCCTTAAGGCCTTCACTAATCCGGTCCACACTCTGAAGCTAACCAAGTCTCCGTGATGTCAGGGCTCTGCTTTTCATTCCTCATCAAGGCAGACAGACTGACAGCCTTTACTGGACACTGGCGAAACCAGGCCTTTAAGAACACATACAGGGCTGGCCGGTTTACGTTTTCTTCAGTCCTGTGACTTCCCCATTTCTCTATAGATCTAAACGAGCTCCAGGCACTCTGACATGAGGGCATTTGACCTGAGGCAGCCATGCACTGATTTAGGTAGCAGAGGTTACCCACCTTCCTCAAACCAGACAGGCTGCTCCATGTCATCCTACCTCCCTTTTGGCTGACCCTAGGCTTCGCCTTCCTGACTCATATGTGACTTGAGAAAACAGCCATTTAGCTCCAAAGAAATCTGTCCATTGAGAAATGTAAATAATCCCTAGTTAGTCTTTCTCTTTATATTAGACATTACATAAGTAGAGTGAGATTTAAACAAAACTACCTACATTTAAACAGAATTCAGATTTATGTTTTAAATAATATTTTCATTATTTCTTTGAGCATTTACTGCAATGTATTTGATCATATTCACATCCCTTCTCTGACTTTTCCCAGATGCACTCCCTTCCATCAGCCCCTATCCCCCAGCTTTGAGTTTGTTCTCCCCACCCCATGGACTCCAGTTTTTTTTGCTCAACTCTTCATGGGTTTGAGGCCTGCCCTGGAGTATGGTGGACCTACCAGGCATCACAGCATTAAAGAAACCGACTCTTTCTCTCCTAGCAGCTTTCAGCTGCCCATAGCTCCTCAGTTAGTGGTGGGATTTCATGCACTCTGTTCCCTGACCGTGCTGGGATTTCGTTCTGATTGAACTTGTGCAGGTCTTGAGTGTGTTGTCACAATGGTGGTAGGGTTATCTGTACAGCTTGGTTGTGTCCAGGAGATGTTGTTTCTTGAAGTCAATCTCTGCCTCTGGCTCTGCCTTCTGCCCCCTCTTCTGTGGAGTTCCGTGAGCCTTAGGGGGACTGCTAAGATATGAATGTCCCACTCGGGCTGAGCACTCCAGTCTCATTCTCTGCATGGTGACCAGCTGTGGGTGTCTGTGTTATTTCCTATCTAGTACAAAAAGAAGCTTTTCTGGTGAGGGCTGGAGATGCACTCGTCTGTGGGTATATCAACGAGTCACTAGGGGTCATCTTACTACTGGGTCCATTTAGTAGAAACATACTATTAGGTTTTCCCAAACTCTAGATTTAAATACCATCTACTCAAGCTTTACTGAGGGCTTTGATTTGAATATCTATATCACTGTCCCTGTTGCCTTAACTTTGTTTTCATTATATTTCTGGTAAATCCCAATAAACTGACTTTTGATAGGTAGGTATCTATGGCACAAAAAGTCTTGAGAGGATGAATAGGCTTTATTTCTGTCTGTTAGGCAACTTAAAATATTCATAAAATAATAGAATATCTGGCTCCTAAGTGCAACATCCAGATGTTATTGTTCATAATGAGGAAAGTAGAGATAAAATTTAAGATGTCTTTGTTGAACTAGAGAAAATGGTTCATTTGAACACAGACTGACAGCATCCAGGGTGAAGCACAAGGAATACCACAAACACATAACAGAGGCATTGCCTGAAAACACTGGGTTGAAAGGCAAGACCAAGGAGCCCGTTGCCTGTCTCTGTGCTCTAGAGATCTTGAAAGGCTGGGTGGGCTAGCTCAGCTTCTTTCCTAAGCAAAGGTAAAGGGTTAAATATACTGTGTGCTGTCTAGAGCACTGCTGAAGTCTTTGGGGATTCTGAATCTGGGGCTCATGTTCTAGAACTCCACTGAAGTTCTAGGGCACATCAAATACCTTAGACCCTGAGTACAGACGCCTGGCCTGCCTGCAGCAGTTTCTATGTAGGACTTAACGAGGCATGGGTTTGCACAGCAAAGTAGATTTCCTCATTAAGTAGCTAATTAAACTCTTGAGAACGTGATCATGAACAGAGCTGATAAATTCTCCCCAAATTAGAGCATTAACTACTCCAGGCAAGAGGCTTCCGCTCAAAGACACAAAACAGAAGGCTTATTACATCACATTCTGCACATGATGCTTGCTCTTTTTCCCTCTCCATGTATGTGTTAATTTCTAAAACACATTCTTAAATTTCCTCAGTGCAATTTAAACAGGTTGAGAGAGACCCAGAACCTGAAGTTGTGAATTTAGAGAAGCCAGATCGTCACAGTTCCAGACAGTTCCTTTTGCTCCTCTCTCCTTGACTAAAATGATCTGAAAGGTTTCCTCTTAAGGTAAGAGAAGAGAGACCTACAGAGCAACAACGGTCTTGGGGAAGGACTACCTCCACAAACAAACATCCAAGACAGACAAATAACAAGACTGAGGTGGTAATAACTATTTAAGTTGTGTTCTACCCAGATTCTTTCCTCATATTTCTATTTGTGAAGTAGAGAGAGATTTGATGTTTTGGCATTCAACATCAGAGATGTCAAAATGTGAAAAATACATGTTTTTAATCAATAACATGCCATATTATTAGAATGCATGACTAAAAAAATTATAGTAATATTGTTTATGTGAAGTGTTTTCTTAAACCTTTTCTTATTCTGTCTCTATTTCTTTTTTATGGTATAGGAAGGCCAATATTTTGATTTTAAGTTCACTAATAACAATAACAGCAACATATGGTAAAAAGAAATTATTCACTCAGGTGACTTACTAGTCTTGGTCCAAGGTTAAAAGGTAAAGTCAATATTTGAGCCCAAGCAATTCTGCTCTAATATATGTCTTTTTTTGTATGTCTGAAGATTGTGCCCAAGACCTTGAGCCTGCTAGGCAAGGGCTCCATCACTGAACTCTACATCCTAAAGCTTTCTTCTACCTTTTATTTTGAAACAAGATCTTACCAATTGCTCATGCTATGCTCGAACTCCCTCTATAGCCCAGACAGGCCTTGAACTTGGGATCTTTGTGTCTCATACTCTGGAATACATGGGATTGAAGATCTATGCCCAGAGATCCAGCTCAGTTTATGTTCTTAATCATGTGTCACATAAATTTGATTAGAAAATTCTTAGACCCCGTGATCACGAAAGTGGCTGTGACATCACAGTGGGTTGTGACTTTTATACTACCACTTTCTTCACCTCAGCATTTGAAACCCCAAACTGTAAGTGTGGAGTTTTAAATTTGAAAACTGATTTCATCCTAGGGGAGCTGATGATTTGGGCTGATACACCCCAGTTAGCAAGAACAATTAGCCAGAAGCAGAATTACAGAAGCAACAAAGCAAGGTTAGTATATTTAGATACTTTCCCAGAGCTGTGAACTTGGATGGCTTATATTCTTGTTCTCATTTTGGCAGGTGGTTCTGCCTACCTGCTGGGTTCCAGTGCCTAAAAGGCACTTCCATCATGGCTACCAGTTGGGCAAAGGTCTGGGGTCCTGTTATATAAGCATTAAATTAATGTATCTCTGGATTGTATTGCATTACAATCTTTCCTTAATAATAGATACTTGAGTTGCTGACTTGAGTTCACTGTGAAACAGTTAGGGTTTAAAAAAATGTCTGAAATGGCCATTCTGCCATTTTATACTATGTGTTTAGACCAGCAGTGTGCTCAGCATGCCTACGAAACAAGAGCTTTACTGACTCCAGGCAATATTTGAGAAAGGATGTGATGTAGTCTGGCCTGGCTTCCAAATGGCTATGTGGGTGAGGCTGGCCTGCAACTCTCGAGAGTTTCGTGTGGAAAGTGCATCTGGGCAGCAGGAGGGCAGGCTCTGCTCAGCTGGTCCTTAAGAAACCTTGATAATCAGTCTAGATGCTAGAATTGCAGCACGTTGGTCCCCTCCAGTGACTTAACCGCTACAGTGACTTATCCCAGCTTTTGTCATCAAGGCAGTGCTCTGTGAAGACATACTCAGTCAAAAGAGGGAACCAGTGCTGAGCTCTTGCTCTGGAGACGCGAACCCCGACTTTGACTACAGCTGGAAAGGCTGGGAACCCTGCCAAGATAGCTAGAGATCACGGAGCGCAGTTGGGTTTAGGAACGTGAAGGAAATGATTATTACATCATGCTCCTTTGATTCTGTAGTCCCTCCAGCTCTTTCCTCTGTCTTGAAAAAAAAGTAAATTTATTATGAGTTTAGCAGAGCCCGGGCGTTCCTCTCCCCACTGTGGCTGCAGATGTACTTAGGAGCGTGCTGATTTGGGGGACCAACCAATCATGTGGCAGAACTGCCTGCAGGATGAATAAGGACTGGTGGCCCCTCTTTCCAGTCCCACCATCTAAGAGGTATTTTCTGTTCTCAACAATGTGTTGCAGGTCGCTCTGCAGCTGTCTGTTGCGATTTTCATCCCAAACCTACGTTTCTGCCAGTGGTGAATTAGACTGTCATTACTTGTCATTACTTCACAGATGTCCTTTGATCCTCATTGGCTTGTCTCCTGGCACGGAAGCAGCTGAACCATTGATGTTGCTTAGCTAAACCTGGGAGAAAAAGTACAAAACAGTGGGGGCGGGGAAAAAAAAGAAGACTCGAGTCTTAGGTTCAAGTTGTATCTCTGTTCCTAATTAGCTGTCATCTTGGGCGAGGCATGGAGATTTCATTTGTCTCCACTCTCTGGGTTGTAAAGACGATTGGATTCTCTCTTCAACCTCTTTCAGACCCTCTGATACTGAATGGGAAAACATTCCAGGTTTAAGGATTGATGCTATCTTGTTTTGGGTTCTTGATTTTTCTGAAGTCTTAATTCACACGAGTCACCAGAAGTAACTACTGATCCAAGATTATTAGCTCACGCTTCCTATTCTGCTGTCCATTTGTGGTGGATTGTACTAATAGAAACCATATACTGCAAACTAAACATATTCTTACAGTTTATAAGAGATCTATAGTAACTCTGTATTAACAAAAGACCATTTTTTTCTGCAAAATACTATAGTTATAATTGTGTCACTTTGATGTTAAGTTATTTGACTTGAACAGAAAGACGGGGAAAAATTGAAAATTATCACAGCAATTTGCTTTTACCATTTTTAATAGTCAATTCATTCTTCTTTTCCATCATTTCCAATTATCTGATAGACATCAGTGACCACTGTAGAAGGCTGGATGTCCATCAACACAAATGATAGGCTTGTTTTTGTTTCCAAGGCATAATATGCTCCAGTAGCAGAA
Organism: Arvicola amphibius; assembly: GCF_903992535.2. Classification (NCBI taxonomy): domain Eukaryota; kingdom Metazoa; phylum Chordata; class Mammalia; order Rodentia; family Cricetidae; genus Arvicola; species Arvicola amphibius. Next base: position 80,122,480 of record NC_052047.1, read on the forward strand.
CCTGGGTTAATGAAAAACTTAATTTTCATGCCGTGTGTGTGTGTGTGTGTGTGTGTGTGTGTGTGTGTGACCTGAGAAAAGGATGTCTACGTCAAACTGGAACATGGCTAAGACAGTCACATATCTCCACATACTTGGTGTCCATGGATTTTGAATTTACCCACGGTCATAGCTTTCTGTCAATTTGGTTTCTCATCCCAGTTTTTTCTCCCAGTGTGAATGAACAGCCAGTCTTTGGAAACTCCCAGTCATCTCTCCCAGTGTGAATATACAGTTAGTCTTGGGAAACTCCCAGTCTTCTCTCCCAGTGTGAACAGCCAGTCCTGGGAAACTCCCAGTCTTCTCTCCCAGTGTGAACAGCCACTCTTGGGAAACTCCCAGTCTTTTTTCCCAGTGGGAAACTCATAACAGTTTTTGGTGAAAAGGCCTGCAGAGGATGTGCTGAATCTTTTTTTTCCCTGGTACCATTTTTTAAAAATTTAGTTGGCAAACAGTTGTACCAGTGTGGGATGTGCAGATCTCATTCTGATACCAGACTTTGCTGCCTCCCTCTTCCTCAAACTCCTGGATGACCTACCCACTTCTCAATTATTCTTTTTTTATAGCTTTTGATTTTATACATGGGATGCAATGTGTCTTATTTAGGCAAGGACAGTAATTACAACTTTGTCTTCAGTTTCTTTCTTCTCTTCACATGGTCTGTTTCACCGAGTTCCTACTACTCTGTTCATTTATCTTGACTGTGTTTCTCAATTTAGAGGCTTTCTTAAGCTTCTGGTATTTCAGTGTCTATTCCTACTTAGGGAATGAGTCAATAGCAAGTAGACTGGATGCTTGATGTATTTCTGAATTAGTTACTTTTCTCCCTGTCATAATGAGATGTCTGATAAAAGCAACTTAATTGAGAAATGGTTCATTTTGGCTCACAGCTCTAGGGTGCAGCCCATCATGGTGGGGAAGGCATAACAGCAAGGGATGTGAGCCAGCTGGTAATTGTGCTGTTCAGATTTTTGCCAGCTTGACACAAACTAAGGCCAACTGGTAAGAGAGAACCTAAACTGAGAAAATCCGACCTTATAGGCAGGTCTTACTTGTAGGTAGGGCCATTTTCTTAACTAGTGATTGACATGGAAGGCCTCTCCCCATTGTGGTATAGTTTAGCAAGCCAGTAAGCAGTGTTGTCTCATGGTCTCTTGATGTGAAATTTCCCCTCTGTATGCTGTTATTACTACTGATTATTATAGAAACTGCTTTGGACCTATAGCAAGGCAGAACTTAACTAGGTGTGGAAAACTAAACTGAATGCTGGGAGAAAGAAGGAGGAGTCAGGGAGAAGCCATGTAGCCACACCAGAGACAGATGCTGGAACTCTACCTGGTAAGCCACAGCCTCGTGGCAATATACAGATTAATGGAGATGGGTTAGCCAGAAATACGCTTAAGCTATTAGCCAAACAGTATTGCAAATAATATGATTTCTGTGTGATTATTTCAGTCAGAAACAAACAAGCAGCCTTCTACAATAGTCTCTGCTTTAGTTCTTGTCTATGGGTTCCTGCCCTGAATTCCTGCCATGGTGAACTGTAAACTGTAAGGTGAAATAAATGCAATTCTTTCCCAAGATATTTTTGATCATCATGTTTATCACAAAAATAGGAACCTAGCTAGGACAGTCACATTGCATCTGTAGTTGGGAAACAGAAAAAGATGAACACTGATGTTTGGCTCACTTTACCATTTCCTTTTTATTGTACCTGGAACCCTAGCCCACGAAATACCACCCAACACAACTGGGGTGGGTCTTTCTACCTCTATTAACCTAATCTAGAAACTCCTTCACATTCATATCCAGAAAGTCTGGATTCTCTTATGCTGGTTGTTAACATTCTTAATCATTACAAGTCCATTTGCTGTCAACTTGGTGCTCAAATATTTCTCTCTCTCTCTCTCTCTCTCTCTCTCTCTCTCTCTCTCTCTCTCTCTCTCTCTCTCTCTCTCTCTCTCTCTCTCTGCATGAATTTCAGGTATGCACATGCTTGTGTGAGTGTGTGCATGTGGAGGTCATGATAAAATGTCCAGTGAGATTGCTCTGCTATTGTCAACCTGAATTTTTCAGACAAAAGACTTGTTTGCCAGTGAGTCACAGTGATGCAACCCTCCCTTCCCAAGTGCTAGGATGTCTAGTCTATGCCAATGTGCTCACATTCTCTCACTGATGCTAGGGATTGAACTCGGGTCCTTTTGCTTATGCAGAAAGCACTTCATCAACTGAGCTATCTATCCAGTCCACAAAAATATCATTTTAGAGTCATGATCTTCCACTTATTTTCCCACAAGTTCATGGTCATTTTATAATGTAAAATGTGTCCAGTATAACATCAAACACTTCTTGGTCTTTAAGAATTCTATTACTATTCAGAAAGGTAACTTCAAAGTTTCTTCTGAGACTCAGGGAATATCTTGACTGTGAGCACCTGTAACATCCAGAAAAAATTATATACTTTCAGCATACAATGTTACACGTAAACATTTTCATTCCCAAAGGGAAGATTGGTGGACTTAGGAAAAACTAGAACATGGCAAACATCAAATGCTGCAGTTCCTTGCCTAGCATCTGGGGCTCATAATGAAATCATTTCAGTTCCTATTGTGGAATATTAGTTGAAGATGTGTTACATTTGTTTATGCTGTGGAATATTTGTTTAATAATGCATTTTTATGTTGCATTTATATAACTCTGTGAAGCTGTGTTACTATGTCTGCCTAAAATACCTGATTGGTCTAATGAAGAGCTGAATGGCTAATAGCTAGGCAGAAGAGAGAAATAGGTGGGGTTGGAAAGCAGAAAAAAGTAAATGAGGAGAAAAGAAGAGGAAGGAGTGAGAAAAGGTAAAGAGGAGAATGCCAGGGGCCAGCCATTCAGCTACATAGCCAGCAATGGAATAAGAAGGTAAGAAAGACATATAAGATAGATAAAGGTAAAAGCCCAGAGACACAGGTAGACAGGATAACCTAAGTTAAGAAAAGCTGGCTAGAAATTAGTCAAGCTAAACTTGGGCATTCAGAAGTAAGAATAAGTCTCCATGTATTTATTTGGGAGCTGGGTATTGGGCCTCCAAAGAGCAAAGAGTAAAAGAAAAACCAACTACATTTTGGCAACCAATGTGGGGTTGGAATATGCACTGGGAGCCTGAGAAAGTTGAAAACAAACAAACCCAACATAGTTCCTTTAAGAGTTTCTGCTTTACAGCAGCAGTCTAAGTTAAGAAGAAAAAGTTAAGTTTAAAAAAAGGCTCCTGGTTGATTGCAGTTCCTGGTTAAACAAACCTCCAACCTCCAGATCTGGCCTGCAGGCTTAGGCTTGGCTTGCACTACCCAAGAACTGGGGACAGAGCTAGCCACTAAAACCTCAGTGGAGGTTCTAGCCATGTAGTTGAAAGGCTCATGTGGTCAAAAAGGATAAAAGACACACAGTAAAGGTAAACCTCTAAACAGATTACAGTGTTTTAACAATGTAGATAAGCTTAGGACAAGAGAAAGGGTATAGTCATACAAAAATAGTTTAAAAATATTAAAATCTTTTTTTTCCAGTTTATTTATTTTTTATTAAAAATTGCCATCTCCTCCCCTCCTCCTTCCCCTTCCCTCCCCTCCCCTCCACCCACACCCCCACTCCCTCCCTCTTGAGGCCAAACAGCCATCAGGGTTCTCTACACTATGTTGAGTCCAAGGTCCTCCCAACTCCCCCCAGGTCCAGGAAGGTGAGCAACCAAACTGACAAGGCTCACACAGAGCCCGTCCATGTCGTAGAGACCAAGCCCATCGCCATTGTCCTTGGCTTCTCGGTCAGCCTCCACCATCAGCCACGCTCAGAGAGTCCGATTTGCAAGGAAGTCAGGACCGTGAGGAGTGCGTTTACCCATTGAGACATTGGGACAGATCTAATGGGAGACCACCAAGTCCAGTTGGAATGGAACTGATGGAACAGGGGACCAAACCGGGCTCTCTGAATGTGGCTGACGGTGGAGGAGGACTGAGAAACCAAGGACAACGGCAATGAATGTGAACTCTACAGCATGGACGGGCTCACTGTGAGCCTTAACCTTCACCTGGCGATGGATGGAGATAGAGACAGAGCCCCACATTGGAGCACCGGACTGAGCTCCCAAAGTTCTGATGAGGAGCGGAAGGAGAGAGATCATGAGAAAGAAAGTCAGAACCACGAGGGATGCGTTCACCCACTGAGACGGCAGGACAGAACTAACGGGAGACCATCAAGTCCACTTGGAATGGGACTGATGGAACATGCGACCAAATAAAGTCTTTAAAATAACACAGTAATACAATGATGGAAAATATCAGGGAGTCAATAGGCTATTTAGTATTGTGTTCATTTTGAATTTTTTCATTGCTTATCAGAAAAACAACAGCTGCTAGAGGACATGGGATTGAAAGGAGAACTGATAAAACAAACCAGCCTAGATATTTTTAAAATGTCTTAACTTTAAAATGGAACTCAAAAAATGCATTGCTTTGGAGAACAGATTTTGCTTTTATTTCCACAGGAAAAAAGAGTGTAGATTTGATGTGGGATTCTCCTCTGTATGCTGTGAATACCAGTGGTTAATAACTGTCTTAGGCCTGTGATAGAGTAGGACAGAGCTAGGCAGGAAAAACTAAACTGAATGCTGGGAGAAGGAAGGTGTGATTTAGAAAGAAGCCATAGAGCTGCCACCAGAGACAGACATGCTGAAACCTTGTCAGTAGACAACGAGCCTCATGGTAAAATATAAAATAATGGAGATGGGTTAATTCTAGATCTAAAAACTAGCTAGAAATATGCTTAAGTAATTGGTCAAGCAGTGATTTGATTAATACAGTTTCTCCATGGTTATTTTGGGAGTCTTGGCAACCAGGAAATGAACAAGCAGCCTCCTTAGTAGATTCATTCTAGGTTAATATAGATCGGTTTGATTGGAGAAGAGCTCCTGAATTTTGACAAGTGAATATATCAACAAAGGTTACCACTGGTCTTTCCAGGTTTGGGCCATTGTCTTAGTTTTCTCAGGGACTTTTAAAGATATCTGTGTCCACAGACAACAGGAAGCAGTATAGAGAAGATGATATACTTATTTCTAAGAAGTCATGTGTTAGGTTGTTGGTTATTTGATAGGTTATGGATATTTGTTATCATTCATGGGAATATAGAACAAAAAGACAACTCTTAATCTCAAATACTTGTGTTGGAGTATATTTTGTTATATTGATGCAAATTTGAGGTTATTTTTGTTATATTGTATGTATGTTTCTAATCTTATATAAGGTGCTATGCTTGTTCATCTCATTTAAAAATACAATGTATAGTTAAGAAATGAGGTTTGTAATTAATCTGTAATAATTGAACTTGTGGTCACATTAGGTGTGTTTTCAAGGTTAAATAGGTATATTTTGGACAGCTGAGTGGTCTTCAATGGGCATAAAATAAACTCAATAGGGACTTTGCTTTCAATGTGGCAAGGACACAGGAAAAAGACTATTGAACTTTGCCAAGACAAGGTAGGACAATCCTTCAAGATTCCTGCTTCACTGACAAGTTGGCTAGATATTCTGGGGCTATAGACCAAAGATGGATGCCCCAATGTTGCAGAGGAACTTTGGGTAACTGTCCAGGCAACCAGATGTCTCTGTTCTTAGATAATATTACATCTTTTTGGGGTCTTTAATGGAGATAAAGACTAAATCATTAGAGTTATTTTTTCCTTAGTTATGATAGAAAGTAAATTAGATATAAAACTTTGGATTCACTAAGATAAGATAGATAACGGAGTATTTTCTCTGAATTTGCTAAATATAAATGGACTGAATATTGTAAATGCAATTCTTATTTGATAACTCTTTTTGTTGTATATAGCCTTACTATGTTAAAGTTAAAACCTTCCATTTTTATTTAGACAAAAGGGAGAAATGTTGTGGTCTGTTATTTGAAGATGTGAATATTAGTGAGGAATAAAAAACAGCCAACAACTGTTCCACAAGGCTTGGGTAGCTCCATCATTCCAATCCTTCCCCCTGAAACACATGTAACTACTCTCTTGGGCCAGTCCCATTCTGATCATGCAGTCTCTCTTGGCAGATGGCCCATAGTCCTAGTATCTAAGCCTTGGGGGATCTCCACTGTTAATTAAGCTTCATCTTGCTAGCTTAATGCAATGACCTATCAGGGACTTCTGGAAGGAACTCTGACTGTCCTTCTTAATGTCCTGCTCTTAATGTCCTTCTGAACCTTTACATAAGCTTTCATGATTCCCATCACTCACTCTTGCATCTATCATGTCTACAAAACCACTAACATGTGGGAGATACTTCCAAGTTCTGCTGCCAGTTCCAGATGCAGCCTGGGAGACAAATCTGCCTTCTGAGTTGACTCTTGGAAAACCCTTCCCTAGTTGGCTATTTTGGAGCAGGGAATGTCTTCAGGAGCAGTCTCAGGTTAGGCTCTCCTATTTCAAACAAAACTGGATTTTCACAAGATGGACCTTCCTGCACTTCGAGAACCTTGCAATTATCCCAATGAACCCTCTAACACCAATCATCAAAAAGCATGTTATACAGACTTATCTACAGGCTACCCCTATGGGGACATTTCCTCAGTTAAGATTTCTTTTTTTTCTCCAATAACTCTAGTTTATGCCAAGTTCACATAAAAAATAGGCAGCACACTGACGAAAACAACTTAAAAGAGGAAAGGTATATTTTAACTTATGGCTTGGCATGGTGGAGAAGGCATGACTCCAGGGAAATGAAAGAGTTAATTACATTTTATCTGTAGTCAGGAAGCAGAGAGAAAGATAAATGCTACTGCTCAGTTCATTTTCTCCTTTTCATTTAGTCTGGCAAAGACCATGGAATGGTACCCCACCCCTAGAGAGGATGAATAGCCCCACCTATATTAATATAATAAAGAGATTCTAATCCTAGACATTTCCATGGGCATTTGACAAATTGACAATCAATATTCATCACTATAATTTCAATTTGTTGTTAGTTTTAGTCAACTATTAGGTTTAACTGTAGGGTGATAGCCAAATGGATCTGGTTATATTGTTTGGAAAATGGTCAACTTTTGCAGTCTGGGTAGGAAATACTTACTATAGGTTGGTGTGTTTAAAGGTTTGCTCACCACTTGGTAGACATTTGGTACATGGAGCCTTGCTGAAGGAAGTCCTTCACTGGGCGTGGGCTGTGTGGATTTATAACCTCACCTGCTTAGTATCTCTGCTTCCTGTGTGGAATTGAGATGTAATCTATCAGCTTCCTTCTCCTGCTGCGTTGCCTCCACACCTTTGTAGACATCTAGCCCTTTGGAACTGTAAACTGAAATAAACTTTCTTAAGTTGCTTCTGGTCATGGCAATTGACCACAGTAACAGAAAAATAATTAAGATATCAACTTCCATTTTTTTAATACAAATTTTTCTAGAAAAATTTCCAGGAGTCTTCTGCTGGGGGTAGTATTGTTGGGGTGGGTGACATGATGGCAAAGACTTTCATTGTTTGGATTCTGGCAAAATTTCTTCAGAGGAGGGGGTATCTGTGCATAGGATTGCAAAGAAGATCTTAGAAGTTAGCCTCTATTCTCAAACTCTGTGTGAAGACTAACTTCTTGCTTTCATACGTGATAGAGGCTGTCAAGAATATCATTAGGAGTTCAGTGCCAGTCTGGGCTATCTAGTAAGTTCCAGGCCAGCCTGAACTACAGTGTAAGTCTGTGACGAAACCTCATTTTTTCCATCCCCAAATCCTGTTACTTTTCTTTCAATGCTAGTGTTCTTCCCTTCCTTTCTTAACTTTGCAGTATATAATAAGCCAAAATCATTCAAATAAGGAAAATGATGCAGATTCCTCTTAATCATGGTGGCGCCAGCCCCATTGACTCCATTGCTAAAAGAGAGTTTGTGACCAGTAGCTTATTGTAATTGTTTTCTCTGCTACTTTAAGCCAAGGCAAGAACTATATGCTATACTTAGCAATTTAGGAGGTCAGTCTGGCTTAGGGCTTTGACAGTCCTTGTGTGTAAACAAGAATCCTTCAATTCCAGATGACTCATTGATGCCTTTCTCTTCTCTCTTTCCTCCTTATGCACAAACCCCTATAAGTACAGTGGGTCACAGTCCTAGAGCTCTGTCACTCGATATTTATTCTATATCTTCCTTCAGGTGTGCTCACTCTGATTTCTTAATTTTTTCCATTTTCTTAACTTTTTAAAAAAAGTTAGTATCTAATAAATATATCATTGTCCTTTCTTTTCTACCCACCCCCATGTGACTTTATTACTTTACAGTAATTTTAACTTGATTTGTGGAAGGGACAGGAAAAACATCCATGTGTTCATTGGCAATGTTTCAGGAGACATAAAAAGTAAGATTCAGCCATTGTCCTTGTTGAGATGAGTAAATATGGTAAGATAAAGCTGAAGAAAAACAAAACAGTGAATTTTTTGTGTTACTTTTGTGTGAATGTCACCTGAGTTTATTATTTAAGAATGAGAGTAACATAGTTTTGTGTTAAAGCAGATGCTACACTGTTGTGGATGGTTTTGGGGGAAATAATGAAATTATTACCAGGTTGAGCTTTGGTTCTGATGGTAAGTTCTTTCTAAGTGGGTAGATCCTGGGTTCCATCACAATGGAATCATCCAGGTGAGCAGTTTTAGAAAAAATATGAGGACCCACCACTAGGTGAAGAAAATCAGTGTTTTTATAATGGACTTCTGTGGTTAGGATTTATACAAATCAAAACAATCCACTTAGAGAAGGGCTGGTAGCACTCCCTTATAATACCAATACTAGGGAGCCTGGAGTAGGAAGAGCTTGACTTGAGGCTGGCTTGGGCTATGTAGCAAGATCCTGTTTAAAAATCAAATACACCACATACTTGGTAACAAAACAGACCTCAACAAATACAAAAAAATTGGAATAACCCAATGTACCTTATCAGATCACCATCCTTTAAAACTAGAAGTCAACAGCAATACTAATTCCAGAAAACCCACAAACACATGGAAATTAAACAATGCTCACCTGAATCATCAATGGGTCAAGAAAGCAATAAAGGGGGAAATTAAAAACTTCCTAAAATTCAATGAAAATGATGACACAACATACCCAAATTTATGGGACACAATGAAAGCAATGTTAAGAGGCAAGTTTATAGCACCAAATGCCTACATAAAGAAGCTGGAAAAATCCCACACTAGTGTATGAACAAAACATTTGAAAACTTTAGAACAAAAAGAAGCAAACTTACCTAAGAGAACTAGAAGGCAGGCAATAATCAAATTGAGAGCTGAAATTAACAAAATAGAAACAAAGAAAACAACACAAAGAATCAATGAGACAAAGAGTTGGTTCTTCGAGAAAACCAACAAAATAGACAAACCTTTATCAAACTAACCAAAAGACAGAGAAAGAATATCCAAATTAACAAAATAAGAAATGAAAAGGGGGACATAACAACAGACATGGAGGAAATCCAGAGGATCATCAGGTCATATGTTGAAAACCTGTATTCCACAAATTGGAAAACTTAAAGGAAATGGACAACTTTCTGTATAAATATCACTTAACAAAATTAAATCAAGACCAGATAAGCAAATTAAACAAGCCTATAACTGCTGAAGAAATAGAAACGGTCATCAAAAGTCTCCCAACCAAAAAAAGCCCAGGACCAGATGGTTTCAGCTCAGAATTCTACAAGACCTTCAAAGAAGAACTAATACCAATACTCCTCAAATTATTCCATACAATAGAAACAAAGGAAACATTGCCAAACTCTTTTTATGAGGCTACAATTACCCTGATACCCAAACCACAGAAAGACAATACTAAGAGAATTACAGACCACTCTCATTCATGAACATTGATGTAAAAATACTAAATAAAGTATTAGCAAATCAAATTCATGAACACATCAGAACCATCATCAACCATGATCAAGTTGGCTTCATCCCACAGATGCAGGGATGGCTCAACATATGAAAATCTGTCAATGTAATCCACCATATAAACAAGCTGAAAAATAAAAACCACATGATCATCTCATTAGATGCCAAAAAAGCATTTGACAAAATAAAACATCCCTTCATGATAAAGGTCTTGGAGAAAGCAGGGATACAAGGAACATACATAAACATAATAAAGGCAATATACAGCAAGCCAACAGCCAACATCAAACTAAATGGAGAGAAACTCCCAGTGAGTCCACTGAAATCAGGAACAAGACAAGGTTGTCTACTCTCTCCATATCTATTCAATATAGTTCTTGAGGTCCTAGCTAGAGCAATATGACACCAAAGGGAGATCAAGGGGATAAAAGTTGGAAAAGAAGAAGTCAAACTCTCACTGTTTGCTGGTGATATGATAGTTTACATGAGTGATCTCAAAAATTCTACCAAGGTACTTCTACAACACATAAACACTTTCAGCAATGTAGCAGGATACAAGATTAACTCAAAAAAATCAGTATCCCTCCTGTACACAAATGATAAAAGGGCTGGGGAAGAAATCAGAGAATCAACACCCTTCACAATAGCCACAAATAGCATAAAATATTTTGGAGTAACTCTAACCAAACAAGTGGAAGACTTGTATGACAAGAACTTTAAATATTTGAAGAAAAAAATAGAAGACAACAGAAAATGGAAAGATCTCTCATGCTCTTGGGTAGGTAGAATTAACATAGTAAAAATGGCAATCTTACCAAAAGCAATCTACATATTCAACACAATGCCCATCAAAATCTCAGCAAACTTCTTCAAAGACCTCGAAAGAACGGTACTCAACTTATTTTGGAAAACCAAAAACCCAGGATAGCCAAAACAATATTATTCAATAAAAGAACTTCTGGAGGCATCACAATCTCTGACTTCAAACTCTATTTTAGAGCTACAGTGATGAAAACAGCCTGATACTGGCATAAAAACAGACGGGAGGACAAATGGAACCAAATAGAAGACCCAGATATCAATCCACACATCTTTGAACACCTGATCTTTGATAAAGAAGTAAAAAATATCAAATGGAAAAAAAGAAAGCATATTTATCAAGTGGTGCTGGCATAACTGGATATCAAAATATATAAAAGTAAAAATAGACCCATAGCTATCACCATGCACAAAACTCAAGTCCAAATGAATCAAAGACCTCAACATAAAGCCAGCCACACTGAACCTTATAGAAAAGAAAGTGGAAAGTACACTTGGACGTACTGGCATGGAGAACCACTTCCTAAATATAACCCCAGCATCACAGACACTGAGAGAAACAATTAATAAATGGGACCTCCTGAAACAGAAAAGCTTCTGTAAAGCAAAGGACATGGTCAACAAGACAAAATGACAGCCTACAGAATGTGAAAAGATCTTCACTAAACCCACATCAGACAGAGGTCTTATCTCCAAAATATACAAAGAACTTCAGAAATTGGACACCAAAAGATCACATAATCCAATAAAAAAAATGGAGCACAGACATAATCGGAGAACTCTCAACAGAGGAATCTAAAATGGCTGAAAGACACTCAAGGAAATGTTCAACATCCTTAGTCATCAGAGAAATGCAAATCAAAACAACTCTGAGATTCCATTTGACACCTGTAAGAATGGCCAAGATCAAAAACCACTGATGACAATGTATGCTGGAGAGGTTGGGGGGAAAAGGGAACACTTCTGCATTGCTGGTGGGAATGCAAGCTGGTACAGCCCCTTTGGATGTCAGTGTGGTGATTTCTCAGAAAATTAGGAAACAACTTTTTCAAGACCCAGTAATACCACTTTTGGGTTTATATCCAAAGGATGCTCAATCATGCCACAAGGACATGTGCTCAACTATGTTCATAGCAGCTTTGTTTGTCATAGCCAGAACCTGGAAACAATTTAAATGCCCCTCGCTGGAAGAATGTATAGGAAAAATGTGGTACATTTACACAATGGAGTATTACACAGCAGAAAAAATAACGACATCTTGAATTTTGCAGGAAAATGGATGGAGCTAGCAAACATTATTTTGAGTGAGGTAACCCAGACACAGAAAGAAAATTATCACATGTGCTCACTCATAGGTGTTTTTTAAACATAAAGCAAAGAAAACCAGCCTACAAATCACAATTCCAGAGAACTTAGACAACAATGAGGACACTATGAGAGACTTACATAGATCTAATCTTCATGGGAAATAGAAAAAGACAAGATCTCCTGAGTAAATTGGGAGCATGGGGACCCTAGGGTAGTATTGAAGGGAGGAGGGGAGAGGCAGGGATGGGAGCAGAGAAAAATGTAGAGCTCAATAAATATCAATTAAAAAATTAAAAAAGATGAAGAAAATACAAGTCAATAAACACACACCTAAGTTTTCTCAATGAGTTGGTCAGTAGCATGGTCACTGTAATGTATTTGAAGAGTAATTTGTGGTTCATAGGGTTTTTCACATTGGTTTTGAAATTTTAGGTGATGAAGGTTTTATCTTGTTAGTTCTGCTTCTCTGGAACTTGGACTCCGCTATTTTGAGGTGGCACCTACATTGTAACAATGTTTGTAGGTGATTCTTACTAAAATGATCCTAAGACAGTTTTTATTTAACTAAAGAACACTGATTTAGGGAGACTATGTCTCCAGGCAGCTTTTTATGCTGACTTTTAGATTCTTGTCTTAATATCTAAACATCTCTTCTGCCTGACTAAAAGTTTTCTAAGAGACAGACTCTTTTAAAAATTATTATTATTGTGCATGCATGTATATGTGCATGATGGATATATAGGTTAGCAGGCAACTTTGGTGAGATTGTTTTCTCCTTTTACCTTTATGTGGGTTCTGGAGTTCCAACTCAGGTCTTCAGGCTTATACTGAAGGTGTCTTTACCCTAAGGGTCACTGGACCAAGAGTATATTCTTCCCGTATAAATGGGTATAACCAAAGGAAAACTCTGTTTCTGATTATGCTGTGTGGCTTTCTCTATTTTAATCCTTACTCTATTTTCTCTGAAAACTAAGCCAATAGGAGGAGGTAGAAAAAAAAGTGGTAGAGTGTAGTGAATATGACCAAAGAATACTATATACATATATTAAAATATTAAAATGAAATACATTATTTTATATGATTAATAATGCTAATTTAAAAGGAAACAATGCTGTGTGCTTACGATTTTTACTTTTTCAGAACACTGTGATTGATTAATTAATTAATTAATTAATTTATTTATTTATTCATTTTGAGACAAGGTCTCGCTATGATGCCCAGTCTGATGTAGTAATTCTACCTCTTTCTTTAGAGCACTGGAGTGACAAGTGAGAGCCACGACACTAGATCTATGTAGACTTTTAGTGTAGGAACTGTATCTTCATAGTATAGCAGCATGCTGATAAAAACTTACAGAATCCTCTGACTCATTGCATAAAGAAACTCAGAGTGTATCACAATGCTGTGCACCTTGGAGAAGGAAGCAGAACAGCCCACCAGAAAGGAAGGCACAGAAAAGGAGAGTAAGCGAGGGTAGGAGACCTACTGATTTTATAATTTTGCTTCCAATCTGGCCAATGTAAGGAAATCAGGGCTGTCCTATTCTAAGGAGAAAAAGAGAAATATACATAACCATCTAAAAAGCACAGTTCTCCTCAGTTCAAAATAAATCATCATCTTTTGGTGGCTTCCTGATGACATCTCCTTGTAGCAATACTACCCATTATCCACTCTGAGGTAGGGAACAAAGGTGTCATTGTTTACACCCCACAGATGAAGCTGATTGAGATCTCTCATATACTATAGGGGGTGATGGTGACTGCAGGGGACAGACCTAAAGACTTCTTCATAGCTGAATGGTCCTCTATTCTGGTCTCCTTTTGCATTTCCATGTCACAGTGACTAATGGTACAATTTCTGACAAGTTTCTCATTATTCAATCATGGAGAAAGACTTTATTTCAAGTAAGGCTGTACTGTAAGCAAAATTTATCTTTATTTTAGTGTTTTCCCCCTCTCATATTCCTTACTAATGGACAGGAGGGTAAGGAAAAGCAGGACAGCCATATATCTAAAAATTAAAGATAAGAGCATTTGTATTCACAAATCCTAGAATCTTGCTTTATCTTTAGTTTGAGGGGTGCAATGGCCAATGTGTAGGTGATTATAATGTATACTTCTCATGCTAATTATGTTTGGGAAATGTGAATATACCAAACTTTATAAACAGAGTAGAAGTGAATACATTTTTATTATGGTTTTTCTTTGTCCCTGATCACTCATTTGTGGCAAGAGAATTCTTCATGAATGTTCTTTGTTCCTCTTTATACTTTTCACCTTCTTTTTACTTTAACAGGAGACCACAGAGCTTCTTCTATCTGATGCAATCTAAGGAGAAGTCATGTGCATCACTTCTTGCCCAAGATAATTATGAGATGATCTTCATCCTCCATGATCTTTTTTTTCCACTTGTGAAAAGCTAGCATGGAGAGGTGGCAGAACTCTGAGATGGCAAAATCTTGTTGCCCTATCAGCTTGTGTATGAATCTAATTGGCCCCTATAAGCTCATAGGGAGTGGCACCATTAGGAGTTGTGGCTTTGATGGAGTAGGTATGACTTTGTTGGAGGAAGAGTGTCACTGTGGGGGTGGGCTTTGAGGTCTGCTATGCTCAAGCTAAACCCAGTGTCACAGTTCACTTCCTGTTAGCTGTAGATCAAGATGTAGAACACTCAGCTCCTTGATGATAATGGACTAAACCCCTGAGCTATAAGCCACCCCGATTAAATATTTTCCTTTAGAAAAGTCATTGTGATCATGGTGTCTCTTCACAGAGACAGAAATTCTAATTAAGACAGCTTGATTAATGAATCACTGTGGACAGATAAGGTGAAAACTGCCTCATCTTCTATAGGTAATGATGAGTGAGAGATCATTTTATGGTTAACTGGTGGAGGAGAATTGTCTGTATTCTGTCAATCATGTTTTAAATAAATGCTGATTGGCCAGGCAGGAAGTATTGGTGGGTCAATCAGACAAGAAGTAGAGGTGGGGCCATGAGAACAGGATAATTTGGGGAAGAAGGAAGCTCTCTCCCCAGTCCATCCCAGATCACCGAAGAAGCAGGATGTGACCTGCCCTGCTGAAAAAGGTACTGAGCTATGTGGCTAACATAGATAAGAAAAATGGGTTAATATAAGCTACAAGAGCTAATAAGTAGCCTGAGCTAATGGGCCAATCAGCTTATAATCTTATGAAGACCTCTGTGTGATTTTCTTTGGGACTTGCTGCCTGAGGGAATAGGGCAGGACAGAAACCCCAATAAGCAGGCCCTCATGTTACAGTAAACTGTGACAATTCAGGATTTATGTGCCATTATAGTAAAGCCTTGCCTATCTTTTATTATTATTATTTTTATTTAAAAGTTTTGTTTTCATTTTGCATACCAACCACAGTTTCCTATACCCCTTCTTCCTCCCCACTCCACCTTCCCCCCACCCAAACCTGTCTCCCATCCATTCCCCAGAAAGGATAAGACTTCCCATGGAGAGTCAACAAAGTCTGGCATAGCAATTTGAGATAGGACCAAACCCCTCCCTCCCTGTATTGAGACTGAGCAAGGTATCTTAACTGACAAATACTTACTTTGTTTTTATTTTTCTTGTCAACTTGTGAGAGACTAATTAACACTTGTATTACAGTTAAGAATATATGGAACCTTTTCAAAAGAAAAGGATCTTTGGGCCATTTTATTTAATGTTTTAATACTTTTTAATTCTTTTTATATGTATGGATGCCTTACCTGTATTTATGTCTGAAGACCCTGTGTGTTCCTGGTACCCTAAGAGGCCAAAAGAGAATATCCAGTGCCCTGGAACTAGAGTTATAAATGGTTATGATACATCACATGGGTGCTGGGAATCAAACCTTGGTGCTCTTAATGGTTGAGAAATTTTTCCAACCCCTTTGTTTGACATTTTAAAAGGTAGCTGTCTTAGTGACTTTTCTTGTTGCTATGGCAAACTATGTCCCAAGAAGTTTAAGGCAGAAAGGTTTATTCTGATTTACACTTTGAGGAAGCATATTCTATGATGGTGGGGAAGACATAGTTGTCAGATGGTCAGAATGCACAGACAGCCAGGAAGCAGAGAGTGATCAATGGCGATACTCAGCTTGCTTTCTTCCTTTTAGTCAAGTTTGGAAGCTGGAGTGGCTTTTCCCAGCACAGTCAACCTAATCTGCAAAATCCCTCTCAGACCTACCCAAAGATTTCCCTCCAAGGTGATTCTAGATCTTATGAAGCTGACAATAAAAATAAACCATTAAAGAATGCGCATAGGTGAAATTAAATCTCTGTATGCTTAGAGCTTCTATAAAAATGCTTTTGAGTCACAAAATATTTCATGGTTAATAATATTTTTTCTGAAATTGAATTGTGTACATTAGTTGAAGAATACAAGGTAAGCCCAGGTCTGTATTTTATCTTTTTCTTATTTTGAATTCAGTAAGTCTACTGGAGGAAAAGCCTGGTGATGTAATTATGCCGTACAAATGGCTTTTAAAACTTCAGGATCTTTTTTGTTGGATCAGTGTAATTGGATCAGTCCCTTAGCTAAATTCTGCCTTGGAGCAATCCTCAAATGCCCATTTCAATGATGGCTCTAATTACTCTATTAGCTGACACATTGTTGGAGGAAAAGGTAAGTATTACATCATTAGTTAACCCTGCATTGAGTGGGTATCTAATCCCATGATTCATGTGTTGGATAGAGGAAGTGTTCATGGTGCATTTACTGCCATACATACTGATAATCATTTGTAAGTAGTCAGGATCCACTCATAAATTTGCTTAGGTTCAGCTTGCCTTTAGTTCCAGAAGTTTCTTCTGAATGAGGATTGTCCAATATAGTCTATTATCTTCCTGGTAAAACCGGAAAAACACACAAACTTCTCTTGCAATTATTTTAGATAATTTATAATATGTGCATGGAGTTGAGTGCTTGATCTGTATTTTCTACAAACTGTGTTTAGCTTTTTGAAATTAGACAAACCTGGCTTATGTCCTGACATAGTCATTCAACACTGGGCAAATTGCTTATCTTGCCTAGAGGAGGAGGCACAGCTTATAGAAAGCATTAGAAAAACCAGAATTGTTAAAAAAAAAAAAACCACAGGCCTTTTCTTCAAGGGAAGAAAATGACTGACATCTGTTCTCCTGGAAGGCTGATGTGGATGTTGTCTAACAGCTTGGTGATCTTTTTCCACTTTTAAAAAAATTATTTATTTTACACCCTGACTGCAGTTTTCCCTTCCTTCTATCCTCCCAGTTTCTTTCCCCAACTCCCCTCTGCCACCCCACCCACTATTCAGAAAAGGGCAGGTCTCCCATGGATATCAACCAAGTATGGCATACCAAGTTGCAGTAAGACTAAGTACCTCTCCTTGTATAAGGCTAGGCAAGGCAACCTTATATAAGGAATAGGGTCCCAAAAGCCCCCAAAAGAGTCAAAGCCAGTCCCACAAGAAGACTAAGCTGCACAATTGTAACATATATGCAGAGTGCCTACATCAGTCCCATGCAGGCTCCCTGGTTTTCTGTTCAGTGTCCCTATGCATAATGAGTCCCTACGAGCCCATGTTAGTTGTTTCTGTGAGGTTTCTAGTGATGTTCTCGGCCCCTCTGGTTTCTACAACCCTTCTTCTCTAGCTTCAGCATGATTCCCCAAGCTCCACCTAATGATTGGCTGTGAGTCTCTGAATTCGTTTCCATCAGTTGCTGGGAGAAGCCGCTCTGATGACAATTGGGCTAGGCACCAAACTATGAGTATAGCAGTATATCGTTAGACATCATTAAAGTGATTTTTTTCTGCAGTAATATTTGGTTCTATCCTAGGTTTCTGGGCAACTCTCCCAGGTCCTTGTGTTTCACGCAGTGTCATGGGTGGGCTCACTCTTCTGGCAGAAGTCTGTGGCTAGAATAGTCATTGATTGGCCACTCCCACAATCTCTGTGCCACCCTTAACCCCAACGCATTCTATAGGCAAGACAGATTGTAGGTCAACATTTATGTGGCTGGGTTGATGTCCCAATCCCGCCCCTGGAAGTCTTGCCTGGTCAGTTCAGGCTACATATCCCCTTTTGCTAGGACTCTTAGCTGGGGTCATTCTTGTAGATTTCTGGGAGTTTCCCTTGCACAAGGTTTCTATCTTACCTCTAAATGCACCCTTGTCCCATTAGTCTCTTTCAATACTCTCCCCTTCTTTCCTTCCTTCACTGGATCCAACCTGATCCCTCATGTTCCCATCCCCAGATCATCCACAAAATCTCTTCTGTTTCCCTTTCTCAGCAAGATCCCTGTTTGAGCCATCTTTGTTACCTGGCTTCTCTGGGTCTGTGGATTGTAGCTTGATTATCATTTACTTAACAACTAATATCCACTTACAAGTGAGTACATACCATGTTTGTTTTTCTGGGTCTGGGTTATCTCACTCAGGAAGATTATTTTCTAGTACTATCCATTTGCCTTTAAATTTCATGATGTCATTACTTTTTAACAGCTGAAGAATACTGCATTGTGTAAATGTACCACATTTTCTTTGCCCATTCTTTTGTTGAGGGGCATGAAGGTTGTTTCCAGGTTCTGCTATTACAGATAAAACTGCAATGAACATAGTTGAGCAACTGTCCTTGTATGGTGGAGCATCCTTTGGGTATATGCCCAGGAGTGGTATAGCTAGGCCTTGAAGTAGATCAATTCCCAATTTTCTGAGAAACTGCCATATTGATTTCCAAAGTGACTGTACAAGTTTGCCCTTCCACCAGCACTGGGGGAATGTTCCCCTTGCTCCATATTCTCTTTAGCATGAGCTGTCACTTGTTTTTTTCTTTTTAATCTTAGCCATTATGACAGATGTAAGATGGAGTCTCATTGTCATTTTGATTTGATTTCCCGATAGTTAAGGATTTTAAACATTTCTTTATATGTTTCTTGGTCATTTGAGATTCTTCTGTTGAGATTTCTCTCTTTAGGTCTGCACTGCATTTTTAATTAGAATATTTCTTTTTTGATGTCTAGTTCTTGAGCTATTTATATATTTTGGAAGTCAGCCTTCTGTCATATGCAGGACTGAAGATATTTTCCCATTCTATATTCTGCCATTTTGTGCTCTTGATGGTGTCATTCACCTTACAGAAGCTTTTCAATTTCATGAGCTCCTCTTTACCATTGTCAATATTAGTGCCTGTGCTATTCAGGATGTTCTCTTCTGTGCCAGTGCCTTTAAGGCTATTTCTCTCTTTCTTTTCTATCAGATTCAGTGTATCTGGATTTATGTTGAGGTCTTTGGTTCACTTGGACATGAGTTTTGTGCAGGGTAATAGCTATGAATCTATTTGCATTTTTCAACATACACACATCCAATTATACCAGCACCATTTGTTGTAGATGCTGTCTGGATACAAGAGTAACTAAAAAAAACCAAACTAACTAACTAACTAACTGACAACAACAACAACAACAACAACAACAACAAAAACCACAGCAGCCTTCCTATCTATACACAATAAACAGGTTGAGAAAAAAATCAGGTAAACAACACCCTTCACAACATCCAAAAATAATATAAAATATCTTGGAGTAAATATAACCAAGCAAGTGAAAGACTTGTATGATAAGAATTGCAAATCTTTGAAGAAAGAAACTGGAGAAGAAATCAGAAGATTGAAAGATTTCCCATGCTTATGGTTTGATAGAATTAACATAATAAAAATGGCCATTTTACCAAAAGCAGTCTACAGATTCAGTGCAATCCCTATTAAAATCCCAAATCAATTACTTATAGACCTAGAAAGAACAATACTCAACTTTATAAGGAAAAGCAAAAAACCCAGGATAGTTAAAACCACCCTGTACAAAAAAAGAACTTCCAGAGGTAACACTCTTCTTGATTTCAAGCTCTACTACATGTTAAAAAAGAACTGCATGGTATTGGCATAAAAACAGACATATGAATCTTTTGCTGTTCTAGGTAGCAGCCTTTGCTGGAATCCCCTAAATCCTGAGTGTTTTAAGATCCAAATCATGAGCTTTGTAACTCATTGATTAGAACCCATCCTTATGAAAGAGGTCTTGTGGACTTTGCATCCTCCATCAGTAGAATTCATCCTTATGCTTTTTTCAAATTCTTTTTCCTCAGGTTTTTACCCTGAACACTGTTACTTGTGAGTGAGGACTTCTTCCTATGGTAACAGGTGCTTAGCTAAAGAGGTTTACTTTGCAAAAGAGGTTTTTATGTAGCCACATCTAAAATTTGGTTAAGATAATTGTCATGTGGATAAGGTTTTACTGCAATGAACTGCATAAGTAAGATAAACCACTTGGTCAGACCCTAGAAAATTTTGACACAGGACCTGCTAAAGTGGAGTTGACTTGAGTTTTGTTCTTCATCTTACTCGGTAGTTTGTTTCCCTGCCAGCAGTGATGCTTGAAGGGATCCCAAATAGCCTAGTCAATGTTTATTCCCCATAAAGTAGACATACTGATATATAATAGGCATCTTTCTCATGATTAAATGGAGTAAACATGTTTAGCACATGGCATATTGATATTCTTAATAAATAGAAGGTATAATCACTACCCCCTAGTTAGTTCAGTTCAGTTTCTCTTGAATAAATATTATATATTGGAGGTAGTGAGCTGCCAATCTAATTTCTCCATTCTGTTTTTGCGCTCTCCCATCACATCTTGACTCCCAAAACTTGCATAAAAGAGAAATGCATTTCCAGTACTAACATAAAACAATTGACTTGTCAGGGTAATAATTTCCTGGCTAGCTGTTAGTTTCTGGTGCACTAGACGAACTGAAATTGATTTGTCAGTATAAGATTAAAAATTATAAATGGTAAAGAAAGATGAATTATATAATATTTGAAAGTATTAATTAAAATATTTTATATATCTCTGGCATTTCTAGGAGACACATCTCACAGAAAAGCCACTGCTTCTCTGACTCTTATACTTTTTTGCCCTGAGTCTTGGATGCAGGAGTTATCTTTTCTTTCTTTTTTTTTTTTACATACATATAGGCAGGGAAAGGCATAAGCAACCCTTGTTCCCCAGACCTCAGGCATGCCAGATTTTCTTCCAAGTTGCTACGATCCTGAAACAGGAGTTATCTTTTAGATACATCAGTTTGGACTGGGAACCATACCATCTCTTGTTTTCTGCATTTTATTTGGTTGCTGTGGGAACTCCTTTAGCCAATAGCCTTTAAGATACCCACCACTTGGGCATGGGCATGGTCTCTTATACTATAAATGTAGATGTAATGCATGTATAGTCTCTCTCTCTCTCTCTCTCTCTCTCTCTCTCTCTCTCTCTCTCTCTCTCTCCAGCTGGATTCAGTTCCTGTTCCATGCTCATGCAAAGGAGTGTGATCTGTGCGTCTGCTCCTAAATAAAGAACCTTCATTATACTCAGTTCTGAGCTAGTTTGCGACCACTTTATAGCATCCATCTACATTTGGTTATGGGTTTTTGTAGTGGTCTCTATCTGTTGCAAAGAGAAGTTTCTATGGTGATGAGTTGAGAACCACACATATCTGTGAGTATAAGGATAAATACTTAGCATGTATTTGGGAATCATGATGGTTTAGTGAATTAGTGACTGTAGGTTCTCCTC
Organism: Arvicola amphibius; assembly: GCF_903992535.2. NCBI lineage: Eukaryota > Metazoa > Chordata > Mammalia > Rodentia > Cricetidae > Arvicola > Arvicola amphibius. The sequence goes on from NC_052047.1 coordinate 80,144,165, forward strand.
CAAGATTCCTACTTCACTCAACCTGGCTTCTCTAAACAAAATCTGAAACAACAATGACACCAGTAGACACACTATCATGAAAGCAGGACTCTAGAGGCTCCCCAAGTCCAACAAGAACTACGGGCAAGGGGGATGCTGAGAGTGGGAGGAATGGTCTTACCTAGTGAAGAGAGCTTTCATTTTGTTAGCCATTACCAAATGGCCAGCTCTGAGATCATACACACATACAAATAACAATATAGGGCCAAGAAGGTTGTGTTTATGTATTTAGAATATATATGTAAGAACAATTAAAGAAAAAAGGGTTATGATTTTGAGAAGAGAGTGCATAGGAGGTGTTAGAGAGAAGAAAGGAAAGGGGGAAATGTTGTAATTATAATTTCAAAAATATAGTCATTAAAATATTTTGTAATCTATTAATTATTTGATTATTATACGTTATACAATAATCTACTGATTATTGTTTTTCTTATTGAAGAAAAATATTTATGCTGTATTTTCTTCTTTCTCTTTCTGTGGGGCAGTTAGTTATCATTATGGTAATTTACATGTGGAACTTTCTAGTCACAGAACATTCTGAAAGGCCCTTTTAGGTGTGTAAGCTCTGGCTATGAGTCAGTTTGAATAAGGAGACCTTGAGTGTCTCAGCTTCTCCAAGTCTACATTCTAGTCACTGTTGTATGTGAGTATGGTTGCTTGCATGTTTGTGTGTATGAATGTATGCTTGTGTTGTATGTGTGTGCTTCCGTGTTCTGTGTATGTGTGTGTGCTTGAGTGTGTGTGTATTTGTGTGTATGTTTGTGGGTATATGAGTGTGTGTGTGTGTGTGTGTGTGTGTGTGTGTTGATCATCTAGATCCAGAAAGGAGAAAAGAACAGATAATAATCTTTGTATAACAATGCTATGATCAGCTCATGGTTTACAGTTCCAGAGAAGCTACTCTGAGCAAGGAAAACACTCTGTTTAGGAATATGGACTTATCAGCTCAATATTTTCTTTTTTAGTTCAGGTAATTTCAGTTAGGTGAACAATACAGATGCATAGGGGCTAACTATTTTCATCTTCTAAAAATGCCATTATTGATGACTGAGGGACACTGGAAGTTAACAAGCATCTGCACTTCACTGTGAGCTAAGTCTTTTAGATTCCTTTCTTTCAAATGCTTAGGTTGACCCCCTTGTCTCTGAAGATCTCACCTGATTGATGAGAAGAGAGTGAAGGAACTGGCTAGACATAGAAAGAGGACTACATGAAGGCTGGTGTGGGGCAGAGGTTGCAGAGGAAGGGGCAGCATCACTAAACATACAAAGGGAAGGGGAATGAAAAGCCACAATCAGTTTTTATCAACAAAAGACCAAATATTTCTTTTAACACTTAACTGAAATGATCCCTGATCTTGACTGAGATAAAAAGACAAAGTAAGAGAAGTTGGCAGAAAGAAAGGTCTTTGGCTTCTCTGCTTTTGGAACCTCTTATATCTGGCCGTAATCCTCTCTGAGAGGAGATTTTTAAGCCAATCAACATCTCAAATTAAATTTCTACTTTGGAACTTGAAATTAACAACATGGCTGCTATTCATTTCTCTGTCACATGTGTGATACAAAAATAGAATTTTTAATGTTAAGCATCAGAATGGAAGTTAGAGAGCATAACAACAGACATGTTTCATATCAGGTATTGCCTGTTAAGAAAAGCTGCAACACAGCATTTAAGTATAGCATCATCATCATCATCATCATCATCATCATCATCAACAACAACAACAACAACAACAACAAAATCCTGGACTTTACCTTAGTGCATCTGAAGAACAGGCTGAAAGTTCCCATTGTACCTTTCTCGAGAAGGCTGGAAGAATGAGATCTGGAGCAGATTGGGAAAGGGAAAATGCTCACAACTGTGAGCTGCCATCACCCCATGTCTGGTTGGTGACAAACACTGGACAGCCCAGGAATCCACATCCCTCTAGCCACTGGCTAGGACTGCTGGGATTTGTGCATTTAATTGGCAGGACTGTAGGAACAGTTTGCTTTCATCCTATTACATCTAATCCTCACCTGTGAGGTAAAACCTTCTAGTGGCAGCATACCTATGGTTTCCCTAGAAGGGAAAAAGAAAGACAGCTGATTCTTTACTACTCCCCTTTCCCGCTGAGACCCAGGTGTCACCTCTGAGTCACTCAAGATCACCGTTGTTCTAGTTTGGCTTTGGTTGCTGTGATAAATACCATACTCAAAGTGAGTTGTGGGGAAAGGCACATTGAGGGAAGTAAGGGCAGGCACTGAAGCAGAGACCATGAGGGAAGGCTGCTTGCTGACTTGCATAGTTCCCTCTTTTAGACTGTCCAGGCCTCTCTGTGCAGGAGTTGCAGCACCCATAGCGAGGGGGGGCACTTCTATGTCAATTAGCAGTCAAGAGAGAGTTCCAGAGACATGCCCAAAGGGCATTCTGATGGAAGCAATTCCTCAGATGAGGTTCCTTCTTCTCAATTGTGTCAAGTTGACAGCCAAGAGTAGCCATTACAAATGTGCTGAGACTTGAAAGCACCTCTTGTTTGATGTCAGAATTATACAAGAACTGGGGGTCATGCCTTGCCTACAGGCATTTGTGGAGCTGGTTACATGCATTGTTTTAGATTAAGGGTCATCTTCAGGGAATTTAAGTTCAAATCCTGTTTCTTCTTTGCTTGCATTGATATCTCAGTTTGCGTCAAATTTATTTGTCTTCAATTTGGTACTAATGCTTCTACCTTCTTCACCACACAGTTGTGGAATTAAATAAAACTATTAGTTGTAGTAAGAGGAGCGTGGGCCACTCCCCGCCACCTGGCTAGCTTAACCCCAAAATAATTACACAGAAACTGTATTAATTTAAACACTGCCTGGCCCATTATATCTAGCCTCTTCTTGGCTAATTCTTACATATTCATTTAACTCATCTCCCTTAATGTGTATTGCCATTTGACCGTGGCCTACTGGCATGAGTCTAACCAGCGTCCATCTTGGAGAGGAGAGTCATGGCGTCTGTCACACTGCCTTCTTCCTCCCAGCATCCAGTCCTGTCTTCCCCGCCTATCTAAGTTCTGCCCTATCAAAAGGCCAAGGCAGTTTCTTTATTTGACCAATGAAAGCAACATGTAGAAAGATCCTCCTACACCATTCCCCCTTTTTCTGTTTAAACAAAAAAGAAAGGCTTTCATTTTAACATAGTAAAATTACATAAAACAAAACAGTTATCAAGAAAGAATTACAGTTACAATATTTATATCTATTTTATCTTTTATCATAACAAAGGAAAACTATAACTATCCATTCTTCAACTCCATCAAAAACTCTAGAAGGATATAATATTACCTAAGTAAACAGGAAGTGCATTATAAGCAACTTCCAAAACTCTAGAAATGACAGAGACATCTTGCTGCTTGGACAGACACCCAAAGTCCTTTTGTACCATTGGGGCATCCATCTTCAGCCTACAGGCCTATAGTATTTCCATGAAGCAGGAAATTTCAAAGACAGTTCAGTCACTTTCTGCGGTGTCCTGCAGAATGTCTTGCAGACTCTTTCATGTGTCAGGAATCCCGAAAGACCATCTCACCTTTAGGCAAGTTCAGCAGTCCTCTCTTTGTGGGTTCTTTGTGTCCAGTTTATGCAACAGTCCAGGCAAGAGCAGTTTCTTGCCCAAATGGCTAACCAACTCCATAAGGAGACTTTTCGATGCCTATCTTCCTCTTGAAGTAGATTGGTGCTGCCAGGAGCAGACGTGTCTCATTGTCATGAAAAACCCTAAGTTGTTAAAACATTAAATGCCATATTCTGTAGTCTTTGAAAGATATGAAGAATGCCTATCTAACTGAAATTTATCTCTATATACCTAGAAAATCTAACATGACTACAAGCTTGACTATTATTGATGATTATCCATTAACAACCTATATTTCCTAATTATACATTACATTTTTAAATAAACTACACAATCACAATACCTTAATCAAGATCAGAAATACATATATATCAACAAAGCAAAATTTATACCAATGTAAATTATTCATATCTATAGCATATCCCCCTTTAATGTAAAAGAACATTTATAAACAATATTTTGGAATATGGGCACAGTTATTTCTTTCCAAACTTTTTCCTGCTAAATTGGGGTGCTGTTAATCAGGTCTTTTATTGTGTATCCTGTGTGCCAGGTTCATCTCAGTTGGCAGTTGAGTGAAGTAATTTTTTGAGGGTATTCACAGCAACCTTTCAGGAGGGTGTGGTCTATTATACCATATTGGTCTAGAAGTAATCCACAGGGTCTCATCCTCTGTGAAAATAAAAGAAGAACCTCTTTGCCAAAGCATCATATCCTTAGACCCAAATTCTGAAGTCATAATACCCTTATGATATCCATTCTTATTTAGTTTGGCAGCCCATTTAATGAAATGTCTTTCTGTACTTAACTCCTTTACAGTCAAAAAATTCAAAGAAAACACAGTAATACAAAGAATCCAGACTCTCTGTGAATTTTCCATTTTTACATGGCTTATTTTTACTCTATCACTTTACTTTATTCTGTCTCTTTAAAGACTTTACCCTTTTTTAAAAAGCATTAACTTTATGACTTTTTAATACTCTTTTTCTTCTCTCTCCCAAGCCTATGTATGTCTAACACTATGACCCATTAAGAGGTCTTTTATGTCTGAATCTGTCCTATTGTGAATCTGTAATTCTTTACTATCCAGGAACATTTCTTAAAATGCTAAGCACTTCTTAAAAACTTAAGTTGCGCCATGTAGAGGTAATATGGTACTGCCTGTTTCCTGCCCAGTCTAAACCTTAACTACACTGTTATTATGATAATTATGATAGTTCCTGCCTGAGATTAGCACAGTTCAGCTTGGCGGAGCAGAGCTGCTCCTGCCTCAGAGCCACCTGGTGCCCCTGATCTACTTCCAGGCACACAGCGGTCCACATTGCCATCAAGCAAGCCATAGCATTTTACTCACAAACCCCATTCAAATGCTCTGTCTCCAGCAGGAGCCAAAGGTCGCGATGGTGGCACAGCCCAGAAACTGGTATTTCAAAACCACCACTTTCTAGTAGACCTGATCCTGCTGCCTACCCAGGCAGAAAGAGCTGAGCCACAGACTTGGTCACTGCTACTTTGTTCCAGACCCCGAGTGGGTGCACAAACATCTGGGCCCAGAAATGCTCCATAGCCGGAGATTGCACGGGTGGCAGGGCCCAGGAAGCCACATTTTAAAATGGCATGGATTTCCCCCTCTCCCCTCTCCCCCCCGCTACAGCTGAATCAGGAACAATTCTCTTAAAGGAGCTTTGGCATGCCACCAGCTGTACTAAACTCTTTATTTGTGTCTAGAATTCCTTTTCAAGCCCTCTCAGGTTTTACGTAGAGCCAGTTACCACGTTGGGTACCACTCTGTAGTAAGAGAAGCACAGGCCACTTTCTGCCACCTGGCTAGCTTAACCCCAAAATAATTACACAGAAACTGTATTAATCTAAACACTGCCTGGCCCATTATCTCCAGCCCCTTATTGGCTAACTCTCACATATTAGTTTAACCCATCTGCATTAATGTGTATCGCCACTTGACTGTTGCTTACCAGCATGAGTCTAACCAGCGTCTGTCTTGGAGAGGAGAGTCATGGCATCTGCCACATCTTCCCTGCCTATCTAAGTTCTGCCCTATCAAAAGGCCAAGGCAGTTTCTTTATTTGACCAATGAAAGCAACACATAGAAAGAAGACCCTCCTACACCAAATGTATCTGCAGAGTACCCAATATTGGCCATTTTCACTCTCCCAAGATCTTTCAGTGTCTGGAGAGAAACTGAAGTATCAAAACTTGAGTCTGAAAATTTAGAAACTGACATAAAATGAATATCAACCTGAAGCTAAGAGAAAACATTGATGTTAAAAAATTTTACACACTGGAAAAACAGGACTTATCAAAAAATATATCTTTTATTTTGCCCATGTTACCAGTAACTCTTCAGAACCTATCAAATGCAAAAATAGTGACAGACTTACATAGGCATGCTAAAGCCTTACTATGTTGACAGCTGTTCTGCTGTCTAGGACAATTTGGGATGGATTTTCTACTGTGTCAAAGTATGGGGGAGAGACAGAGATAGCAAGAGGGAGCTCTATGAAATCTAAGCACTCTACACATTATGTCTATGAGTTAAGACTGAGAGAGAATGGAATGTTAGCAGTAGAACAGCTCAAAGGAATAGCCAGAGACTCCAAAGGACTTCCAGCTTTCCTGAGGTCTTTATGTCAATTATATTAAAATATTTTGTCATGAAGGCATACTATGTCTATGGGGAAAAAGAAAAAAATCTTCTAAATGATATCTCAAAAACTTGTCAAAATTCAAATGTTTAAAACAACTACCTTAATGCACTAGGCATTGTTTTACCCAATTTTCACTTATCTGTACAGTGTGATAAGGACAGTTGTTTAATATACTACACAAACTCAAAGGAACATATTTAGCTCCCTAATCTCAGAGCCATTGTTGAATTTTAGGGTAAGAGTAAGGGATATATTCTTTATCCCCAGGTGTTCACCCTATCTTTATCATCAGGGTACCTCAACTACTGTTAGAATTAGGTCTTTCTTGTGCATCTCATGTGTTTGCAGATGTCCCTAACTATTCTGTTGAATACCAGGGAATAAACTGGAATTCCATTTATTGCCTGGTGCGTCTTCACTAGTTGTGGGTTGAAAGGAAGAAGCTGTCTGTCCATCCCAGGCTTCTCCAGGGGCCCTTTCCTCTTCTAGGTAAGGAGGATTATGGTTCAAAATGTTCTTTAAATGTACAAAGATTGCTTTCTTCTCTCTTGAGATATTTTTTTTCTCAGACTAATGTCACCAAATCATTAGTCCTTTCCTTTCTAATGACAGCTTTGGCCAAACTTCAGGAATTCAGAGTCCCAGCATTTCTTAGTCATATGATAGTAGTGGAGCTGGAGAAATGGCTCAGAGTTTAAGAGCACTTGCTGCTAGCTATTTCAATGGTCCCAATTTCAATTCCCATCACCCACATGGTGGCTCACAACCATGAATAATGAGATCTGGTGCCCTCTTCTGGCAGTAGCCAGACCACTGTATACATAATAAACGAATAAACAAGCAAACAAACAAATAAATCATGTGACTCTTGTCTCTTCACACTTTTCACATAGAGAAAGAGATGTCTCTTCCTGAGAAGAGGAAAATATGGCTGTGGACACTTTGATCTTTCCCCAACACACTCCAGTGTTTTCCAAGTGTTTGGGTCATTTAACAGTCATTGGGATGTTGACATCTAGCAGGCCGTACTCAGGATAACTTCTTAGTGGAATATGGCACTCATATCCAGGACACGTGGGCATGTGAAGTCTCCATCTCTGCTTGGTCATCCAAGGAAATAAACCCTTTACTGCCTTTTGACGTTTTAGAATTTGGGGTAGATATTCTTCTGCTACTGATGAATGGGTGAGAGATGCAAACCTTATCAAAGCCAGGTATGATGGCGTGACCTTGTAGGACCAACTGTTTAGGAGGCTGGGACAAGAAGGTCTCTTGAGCCTGGGAGTTCCAGGCTAGCCTGAGTAATGCAGCAAGATCTTGTTTCAACAAACAAGCAAAAGGCCTAGAATATTATTACATCCACAGGCCACGTAGGCATATTTGCCCCCTCTTGGGCCATGTGTTCTTTGACGAGAATGATTTCTCTAAACCTGACTCTCCTTATGAGTAGGCCCTAAGGATTAGATTGGAAGATGAGGAAACAGCCTGTTAATTTATATTCAAGCTATGCTTTCCTGTCCAGTTAATCAGCCAGGCTGACCAGGGAGTAGATGGTGATTGACATTTCTTTAGAAGTTAATAAAACAGATACCATGTTATTCTTTATACTGATTATCAAAGATGAGTTCAGTTGGTCAGAATGAGGGTAGGGAATAAAATGGAGCTGAAATCACCACTCAGATTCTTCCAACAATGTATGAACTGCAGTTAGTGAAACTTCCATCTTGTCAATAGCACTGGGGTATAACTGGGCCCAGGCAGGCTTTATGTAAAAGGAACGGTGTGCTATTGTTCTCAGAGAGGAGCAGACCTTGGCAGGTCTATCCCTAGCCCTTTCAACTTGAGATTCTGGAAAATATGATTGATTCAAGAGAAGCATAAGGTTAATTACTGTAGAAATAACTGTGCCAGAGCCTGCTAAGAAAGGGAAAGTTATTTACACTCATTCCCGGAAGTAGGGAATGTCACTGGAAAACCCTAGGATTAGGAATAATGTAAGACTGAGCCTAAATTTGCCCAGTCATATAAATTCCAGGAAAGAAAGAAAGAAAGGGGAAAGGTGATGGCACCGTGGGAAAAGTATTGTATTTTCTCAGGAGAATTCTTCATTTCTTTTAGTATTTTCATTGAATATTTCACTTAACAATTATACATTCATATAATGTTTGTATCCATTCCACTTTCATATCATATCCCCCTACAATTTATTTCCTTTTTAATTATTTATCCAATTTTATCTACTTATTTATTTCTCAATGGGCTTTGCTTAACATTTCTATTGCATCATAGATGCTGGAGGTAAACTGTTAAAGTGGATCTAGAGTAGAATCAGGGGCACATGGTGACAGGTGCCCACTGGAATCATTTGTGGCTCACCATATTTACTTGAATATAGATGGGAAAGAAGGCTCGAGAGACAAACCAGCCTTACCTAAATCAGAACTCAAAACCGTAAGAACAAGGAGCAGTTGGCGAGGCAAAGTCCTGAAAATACACAGCTTGCAGTCTTCTCATGTGTTGTCCTTCTATTGGGGTTCATGTGGTCCCCTGCTAATCTGTGACAGCTGCCTTCACTGAGCGGAAGGCGGTGATGAATGTCATGTGACTGGAAAGTATGTGGTCCACCAAGAGTAAATGTCAAGCTTCCTGTGAATGCTGGGGAGTGAGGCTCATGGGAGAGACATATGTATTTAAGGTTTGCAAGTCTATACAATCTGAAATGAATGTCCGGGAAGAACAGCGTGACATAGCTGGTGAGTCTAAATCAGGGCTATTATTTTTTATTAAATATTAATGCTACGCATTCCTGCAGGGTGCAGAGAGCAGATGTTAGACCCGACATCCTGTTGTTTTATCAATGTCTGGATTTCCAATGTCTATTAAATCTGATAGTATAGAACACAGGAAGGGATAATTAATCCTTAATTTCCATGGTTATCTGCTGACATTGGGCCCTAGAGAATCTGTAAATCTCTTTTGAATATCTGTTTAGAGGCAGAGATAAGCTGAGATGGTCTAGTCTCCCAGCAAATTGTTCCACGGGGCCTCTGGCTGGACAGCAGCCCATTCTGAAAGCACATTTTTTTTTTCTTGTTAGTTTTAAGAAAATAAGTAAACTTCAAATAAGGTTTGCTTTAACAGCAAAGACCTCCATTGAGGATTCTGTTTTTTCTTTCTACCTTACATCCCTAAGTCACTTCTATTAACATCACCTTAGATTTAAAACATAAATAATGAATTACTAACCAACTAACTAATGAATTAACTGCCATTCAATAGTCAAATCCATGCTGAGAAACTGTCCATGTAGAATCTGTGCAGGTGGTAGAACCTATCTTGAGCAATTTCACAGTGACATAAAATGTGGCTTATGGTGATTTAGTACCCGGAAATATTTGCTAAGTGGAAAGCCCTGGAAACAACAATTTGAAAATCATTCTTGGTCAGGTGCAGCTTATGGTGGGCCTATTCATAGGAAAAATATGTCCAAGACCCCTTCCTCACGAAATTGTATTATTTACACGAAAAAAAACCCAGACACACATTTACCCTGTAATACCCTGTTGTCCTATGATTATTTAAATGCTTCTGGCTAACACGCTGTAATTTCAGTTATGTCCTTAAGGGAAGGTGGCCTGTGGAAAGCGAGAGAACGGAGATGTCTTGTTCTCAGGCCTGGACATGAAATCCTTCCTGTAATTGTTTTATAGGAAATGAGGTAAAATTGGGCTCATGGAAACATGCTGGGTGCTAGAGGGGATGGCTCAGCTTAGTGGTTTAGAGTACTTGTTGCTCTTCCAAAGAGCTGGAGCTCAGTTCTCAGCACCCACATCGAATGGCTCACAACTTCCTGTAACTCCAGCTTCAGGGTAATAGATACCCTCTTCTGGCCTCTGTAAGTGCACGCCCCCCCCTTACCCTCTTGTGTGTGTGGGTGTGTGCACACACACAACACACACACACACATACACACATACACACATAGACAGAAATAAAACAAATCTTAAAAATCAACTAAACAAAAATTGAAAGCTGCCGGTGTACTGAAATGAATGGTGGGTTCTCCTGCATGGTTGAGAAAGGACAAAACAGGCTCCCATCAGTACCCATGAGGCTTAGTTTCTGCTCTTAGCCTAGGAAATTTGCTCATTGACTCAAGGAATTAAGTAAGGCTCTCTAGTCTTTAATGAAATTCTAACCTGTAGAAGTAAGAAGGATCTGTAGCTCTGTTTGTTTGTTTTTGAGACCAGGTCTTCTGTAACCAAGGCTATCCTTGAACTTGCTGTACAGCCAAGCATGACCTTGATTTTTTGATCCCCTGCTCTTCATTTCTCAAGGGCTGGAATAACAGGCATATGTACCATGTCAGGTTGAAAGCCGCTTTTTGAAGGTAATTTCTAGGAAGTGGTGTGGCAGAGGAATGGATCCCCCTCTGGCAAGAGATTTGAGTTGAGAAGAGACAGTATGGGGGACCTTGGGTGAGACTCTGCAACATATTATAGGACATATTCTGGAAGCAGGGTCAGAGACTTGGCCATGGTACAATTCAAAGGATACCAAGAACGTGTGGTACCCAAAAGTCTTACCATGTGATCTGATCAGCAAAGGTTAACATGATCACTGATGGAACCTTGTTAAAAAGAAAGTACGTGTTTCCTTGACTAGTGCACCAGTGAGTTGATGAACACACAGGGTAGATTAATGGACAACTACATTTAAGAAGCCACAACAAGGCTAAGAGGAGGATCTGACTGCTTGTGACATCTGTCACCCCATGGTTTGCCAGGGTGGATCTGGCTGATCTGGTTGGGTATGCAGGTGTCTCCTTCCTCCTTCACTGTTTCATGTGTGTCCCTCCTAAAGCTGCAGAGCTCAGTGGAAGAGGACAACCTTCTCTAAGAAAGGCAAGAGGATGGGTCAAAAGTAGCTGTGCTGCCCTGCTAGAATCCCCAAACAGGCCTAGGCAAGTCTCTTATAGCACCATTATATACAACTGGTAATTCCTTAATGGCCATAGAGAGGGTGGGAAAAGCTTAGGAATAGATTTTCTTTCTATAGATGTCAAATCTAGGTTGGAAGCTCAGTTGGAGGGCCCAAGCCACCAAGTAGCTGCAAAATAGAGAGCCAAGAATTTAGGAGCCACTAGAAACACATTTTACTCTCTTTCTAGGATCTAGCTATGTGTCACACTGCCATTTAACACATAGGCTAGTATCCCTATATCATGTCTCTAAGAGGACCAACCCTAAGCACCTGATCTTCTCATGCATGTTCTCTAGTTAACAGACACGGGGGCCCAACCCCAGACTCTAAAGTATTGAGAAACTGTGAGACAGGAAGACACAGCTCCTATCGACTCTCTGCCTATCATCTGGATCCCTAGCCTGGGCTTCGCTGCTGAGTTTCTGTCAACAGACTGAGGAGGCATAAACATGGCCTGGGTGGGAACTTAGGAGATGTTTATGGCCATGGAACCCAAACACAGGAGGAGACAGGTGCGCGAAATTTGCCTAGGTTGCCTCCATGCGAATAAATCACCAGGTCTAGTTCATTTAGTGGGGGAAATGGAGCCTTCCTGAAACAAACCTGTTCCGTTCCCCCCCCCCCCCAGATTTTTTTAGTGTGCCTTTTTCATGGGTTTTGCTTTCAAATCTGCATGAATTATTTTTCTTCTATTAAATATTAATGTGCCTCTCTCGGTAAAAGAAGGGGCAAATTAGGTCTGCTACACGTCTTCCCGACACTATTTACTGCTGCTGGAGGACTGAAGCAAATGCCAGCTCCCAACACATTATTAAATCAGGCCTGCGCGGAGCCCAGATGTTACCCTGATCCAGGCTGAAATGCAAGCTGCAAAACAAAAAGGGGTGTGTACCAGGTCTGCTCCAGCAGGCTTTGTCTTCCGCATCCTCGTCGTACCTTTCCCACCCGGTGTGTCCACCTAGCCCTGGAGAAAATTGCCCTCAGCTGGCACAGCTCCCTGCTCCAGAACAGTAGTTGCGCGAAAGGGGATTTATTTTTTTAAGCCTGTTATTTTTTTCCCCCCAATGACTCTTTCTACTTGATTAGCTCAGGATCAATATGTCTGTGGGCAGAATGTGATGGGGAGAATGATTTATCAGTGTCAGAGGGAGGCTGGCCTTTGTTCCATGTGGTTCTCCTCTCCCTAGTGCGCACACATGCACACACACACACACACACACACACACACACACACTCACGCACACACAAAGAGAGGGAGAGAGAGAGCGAACTCTTGCTTTGCAATTTTTTTTTATTATTTTCTCATCTAAATTTTATCGACTTCACGGTCTAGATGAATTTGTTCTCCTTTTCAGAAGCATATTCTTTCATTCCTAAATCATAACTCTGAATGAACTCTAATGTTTCTGAAGAAAGTTATTCTGCATGGAGTGAGTTCAGGCAATAAGCCCTCCAGGCCCTTCTATCTAAGAAACATGGAGGCACGGAACGAGCACTGGTTTGCGTAATTTCCGAATAGTGACACTGTGACTTATAGAAAATGATTTAGCCTGTGCAGGTGGTCGTACCAATAGTATGGTCATCATCATCATCATCATGATGTCATCCTTTCCAACATCAATACTTCTTATCTCCACAGAAAAACGCTCATCTTCAAATAATTTAAGGAACCCTGGATATTTAAATACTGATGGATGAAAACTAGTTACGACCCACTAAGGATCACCAATAAAACTAATTAGGTTCTGTAAGTATAAACTTTTAAAAATATGTATTAATGTACATTTCTTTATAAATATATAGAGCTGGTTTTGGAGTTGGACTATGGCTCAGTCCCTCTTCCATTCCAAGCCTGTTGATAAGAGATATCTCAGAGTTTCTGTCTCAGGTCAGGAGCCATGATATGGAACAAAATCAGAATATTAATATACTTGATAAACTTTCTTTGCCTTTCCTCATATCTGTGTCTGTGTTTATCACACCTTTCATTAAATATATATATACAGACATATATATCTATATATATACAGACATATATCTATACACAGACATATATATACATATATATATATGTCTTATATATCTTTGTAGATAATGTTTAACTTTTCTGTAACAAACAACAAATTTTCCTTCAGTAATCTTTGAAGTCTCCAGGATGAAGATGGGGCCCCACAACATCAACTCCACCTGGTTACTATGATGTCATGATATTGATAGTGCTAATATTAGACCTGTTTTTTGATATCAACCGCACAAGACATTGAGACTGTGTTTCTGCTTGGATATGAACATTTCCTACAGGGAAGGGCTTCTCAAGCTGGATAATGGAATCCCTTTTCACTTCAGCTCATCTAACGAAGCACATTAATAAACCAAACCAAATGTGATGCTACAGCTGGTTTTATTGGTCATTAACATTTAAAGATCCACATGAAGTCATGTTTTCCAATTTTGACATTAAAAGACTAGCTGCCCTAATTATTGCTTCTAAATGGAGACAGCAGTAGAGCCTAGTCAGCACAGAGGAATCGTCTGTCTTATGCGAGGCACTTTCCTTTCTGGAGCAGGTGAACAAGAGACAAATGTGTTGATTGACCTTTGAGTGGATTTGGCCTTACAGTAGGGTAGTCCCGGCAGCTGTTCTAGATTTTACCCTGGGACTTCCTTTGATGGCTACAGGTTTGCATAAAAGCAAATGGAATCCATCCTCCGAACCTGGCTGTCAACTTAGGTTCTCATAATTTCCCTTTTTGCTGTTCCATGAGTTTGAGCTGTCAGTTGTGTTATTGAGTTTGACTAACATCACTAGGTGAGATTGTGTGTGTGTGCATGTGCCTATGTGTGTGTGTGTCTGTGTGTGTGTGTGTAGGGACAAATTAACTAAGTAGAAACAGTCCTGGTCCAAATGGATGTTCTAAGTTTTGCTTCAAGAAAAATGACAGGGCTGAGGCAAAAACAGAGGAAGGAAAGAAGAAAAAGAGGAAAGGGTGTATCAATCGAAAGATAAGCAAACAAAGAATGTCATGGCCCTCCGCCATCCCATTTGTATGATTGAACGAGGCTGTGGTGGGAGAATCATGGGTTTTGTTCTCAGGACCAGCTGTGTACCTGGCCCCATCACAAAGCAGAATTTGTCTTGGTATTTATTTGTGCTTAGGAGCCAATGTAGATGTCCTATATATGTCTGGACTGTGGTACCGTAGTTGAACCATGAGCATTGTTCCTTCATAATGCCCACCTGAAATTCAAACCGATGCCACAAAGAAATCATTCATTATAATAATGCATCCTATTAATCTTGTTTATTTTCATTTTCTATAATATCCCCAAACTTCTAAGATATAAATAAAATTTAATGAGGGTACGGGCAGGTTCTTCCTTCCTCTGCTCCTTCCTTCCTTTCTTTCTCTTTTCTTGGTGGTGGACATAGGAGACCCATTACGAACCTGTTATTTGTGCTAATTTTCCTAGTAAATCACAATTGGACCATGTCTCCATATTTCTCTTTCTGTTGCCTACCAGGCATAGCCTGGCAATACTCCATGGGATAGATGGCCTAATGGAAACGTAACCCAAGACCAGTGAGGCAGTGTAATGTGTTGTCATTTTTTTGGTTCCTTGCTGCCTAAGTTCATCTTACTGAGTTAACCAGGCACTTCTGCTCTTGGATTCCTTAATTTTACTGCAGAATTCTGACCATTGTGCCTTATTATTTTCTTCCTGTTTGGTATTAAGGGGTAAGGCAGACAAGGGAAAAGACTGAGACATGAGTGATACCTTTGGCAAATGAGACTTTGGCCAAGTTCATTAGTGTCACCAGGTTTGGGCTTCCTGATGTGCAAAATGTAGACAGCTGTTCCCTCAGAATAGCCTTCTGTCCTATACTAATAGGGACAGCAGGTGGCCATAGGTGATTCTGAGCGTAAGTGTGACTACGATGACCTGTGGATGCGATAAGAAACTTGGCAATATGTTGAGGGTGAAGGGAATGGGGAGAGAATGAAGACCAAAAGAATAATTAAGGAACTCTTGAATTGTTCTGGGACATGCTAAGCAAGTTTTCTACCACTGAGATAACCCCAAAACTCAGATCATAGTTCCCATAATCATTGCTTCTGGATTTTTCTCTACCAAACTCCATAGTCTCTAAACTAATATCCTCCTGACACAGGTTTTTAGTTTCTCTTATTGGTGACCTGGTGCTCTTGCTTCCAATATATTAAAGACCTATTTCACAGCAATTCAGACTGTGACTTTTAAAAGATGGCACTTAAAAAGATAACGAAGTTAAACTGAAATCATTAAAGTGATCCTTAATCCAGTATAATGCTGTCTTTATAATGGGGACAGAGGCACAGAAATAGGAGAACACAGAGTGCTGGCTGTAGATGAAGTCACAGAGGAGGATGCTGTGAAGTCAAGGAAAACCAAAGGTCGCCAGAAAATACCGAAATCTAGGAAGAAAGGCATGAATAGAGCCAACCTCAGGCCTCAGCAGGAACTAGCTCTCTTGCTCTTGCTTTTATTTGACCTCCAAGCTCCCAGCACCACTGTAAGTGAATACATTGAGTTCTAAAGTTTGTGAGCGCAATGCCAAAACCCTCAGCCAGCAGCAAGAGTGGAGGATCTTTATTACCTGTGTCAGGAAAGCATGCCTTCCAAAGACAGTGTGCTTTCCTTGACCTTAGAAAGGGTTAGGGGTGTGTTAGGGAGACCTTTATTTCTTACGCCTTTAACAAAGAGATCATACCCTTTCCTATATGGCTACTAACACTGTGGTATCTTACATTTCTGTGGCTTAAGTCACCCAGTTTGGTGATGTTTTGCTACAATATCCCTAGCTAATGGTGTGTTAGTCAGGGTTTTCTAAAGTAACAAAACTTGTAGAATGAATTTCTTTCTATATATAGAAAGTGTATTTATTAGAATGACTTACAGTCCAGCTAACGCAATGATGGATGGCTGTATACAAGATTCCAGTAGCTGGTCTGTTCATGAGGCTGGATGTTGGATGTGTTTAGTCTATGCTGGAATCCAGAAAAAATAGGTTGTAATGCCAGAAAAGGAATGCGCTTACTAGTAAGGAAGGTGTCAACAAGCAAGAGAAGAGCAAAAGCTTCCCTCTTCCATGTCCTTATATAAGCTTCCAACAGAAGGGGTGACCCAGATTGGAGGTGGATTTTCCCAGTTTAAAAGGTCTGGATTAAAGGTGTGTTTTCCTATCGCAAAGATCCAAATATGAAGTAGATCTTCCCACTTCAAATCAAGCAAGAATCTCTCACAGTTTTGAATTTTAGTTAATTCCAGATGAAGTCAAGATGAAGACCAAGAATAGCCACCACATGGGGATACATTATGCTTCTGAAATGTTGGCTTTAGATATTTTCCGATACCAGCTGATTTCAATATTTCTAGAGGATTGATCCCTGTGACTGGACATGGTGTTTCTTGGTCAGTTATTGCTTGAGTGTGATGCTGGGACAGAAAGTGACACCCTCACAAACTGAAGCAGCTTGACCTCTTCCTGGCTTTGTACCCACTTCTGTGCTGCCACCTGTGCTCTGTTGGAGCCCAGTCTCCCCACTGCATGCTTTTAATCTCCAACTTCTGAAGTTGGCTGGAAGGCAAGGCTAGTGATTTTCAGCTCCTTGGGTTGGGTTTTGAGAGCTGTAGTCATCCAATATCAGCATTCTTGGATTTGTGCCATAAGATCCAAATACATTTGCTCCAAAGTATGATTCAAAAACTGGGGTGGAATCAAAGGAATCATAATTGAAACAATGTGCCAATTTGGAACAATATTAAATTCAAAATGTTTAAAATGCATCCCAAAATATAAGAACCCAAAGGGACTTCATCATCTATATAGAAACACAGTTTCTTCTGGTCAAATTCCATTAAGGTATTCCAATATACACGTTCTCATTAAGTTTCTTATTTACTATGACAATGGAATTTCACCCTGAGTGTAAAATAGATTGCTTTGATCATTTTTGGTTCATCTGTTTTACTAAATTGAGTCAAAAGAGGCTTATGCTGTTGTCAGTAGACAAACCTGGCCCATTAAGCTGTGCTAGAAATATAAATCTGGTTTCCGTCCTGTGTAAGGCTTCCAAAACTAGTTAAGGGATAAGATATCCTGATGCCAGCACTTTGAGGACCATTGAATTGGTTTTGATGCAGTTGGGGTCTGATTTAATGGAGTTGTTAAGAAAAGTTTCCTCAATAACATGCAACTTTAGTTTGCTTGCTGAAAAGGTCAGGATGCTCCGCCAACTCTCCATCTTCTCTTCTAACTGCAAGTGCTATGGGTTACTTTATGACAAATCAGATTCCAATACAACATAAAAACTGGCTCAAGGTAGGAGCTGATGAAAGTGACTGCCTCCTTCGAGGCAGTGATGGGACCCTTCGTAATATAAGTTCCTTTATTGTATAAGATTGTTTTGGCTATCCTGGGTTTTTTGTTTTTCCAAATAAAGTTGATTATTGTTCTCTCAAGGTCTGTGAAGAATTTTGTTGGGATTTTAATGGGGATTGCATTGAACTTATAGATTGCCTTTGGTAGAATTGCCATTTTTACTATGTTGATCCTACCCATCCAAGAGCATGGGAGGTCTTTCCATTTTCTGCTGTCCTCTTCAATTTCTTTCTTCGATGCCTTAAAGTTCTTGTCAAATAGATCTTTCACTTCCTTGGTTAGAGTTACCCCAAGATACTTTATGCTATTTGTGGCTATCGTAAAAGGTGAAGTTTCTCTGAATTCCTTCTCTGCTTCTCTATCCCTTGTGTATAGGAGGGCTACTGATTTTTTTGAGTTGATCTTGTAGCCTGCCACTTCACTGAAGTTATTTATCAGCTGTAGGAGTTCTTTGGTAGAGGTTTGGGGGTCACTAATGTACACTATCATATCATCTGCAAATGACAGCAAATAACAAAAGTTTGACTTCTTTTCCGATTCGAATCCCCTTGATCTCCTGATGTTGTTTTATTGCTATTGCTAGAATTTCAAGAACTATGTTGAAGAGATATGGTGAGAGTGGACAGCCTTGTCTTGTTCCTGAATTTAGTGGAATGGCTTTGAGTTTCTCTCTATTTGATATTAGCTGTTGGCTTGCTATATATTGCTTTTATTATATTTAGGTATGATCCTTGTATCCCTAACCTCTCCAAAACCTTTATTATAAAGGGGTGTTGAATTTTGTCAAATACTTTTTCCACATCTAATGAAATGATCATATGTTTTTTTTTCTTTCAGTTTATTTATATGATGGATTATATTGATAGATTTTCATATGTTGAACCAGCCCTGCATCTCTGGGATGAAGCCTACTTGGTTGTAATGGATAATTTTTTAAATGTGTTCTTGGATTCTGTTTGCCAGAATTTTATTGAGAATTTGCATCAATGTTCATGAGTGAGACTGGTCTGTAATTCTCTTTCTTGGTTGGGTTTTTGTGTGGTTTTGGAATCAGGGTGACTGTAGCTTCAGAAAAAGAGTTTGGCAATGATTCTTCTGTTTCTATTATGTGAAACACATTAAGGAGAATAGATATCAGCTTTTCTTGGAAGTTCTGATAAAATTCTGCATTAAAATCATCAGGTTCTGGGCTTTTTTGGTTGGGAGGTTTTTTTTTATGACAGCTTCTATTTCCTCACAACTTATAGGTCTGTTTAAATTGTTCACCTGGCCTTGATTTAATTTTGGTAAATGGTACCCTTTATAAACTTAAGTTCTCTCTCTCTCTCTCTCTCTCTCTCTCTCTCTCTCTCTCTCTCTCTGTGTGTGTGTGTGTGTGTGTGTGTGTGTAGAGAGAGAGACAAAGTGAATGGGTGAAAGGGAGAGAGATTCAACTATAATGGTGTGATGAATGTTCTAATAAAGCTCCATGCAGGAGGCTCAGCTGCCCCACAGAGCTGTAGGTAAGTGGTCATCTGTTTTACTTCAGTCTTCTAAAGGTCTTTGATTTCTCCAAGTATAAGCTATGATTCCAAAATCTCAGGGGTAGAGTATTAAGGATATAGCCTCAAAACAAGTCATGTAGGCAATAGCTACTACTAATTTGAAGTTTTAAGAAAATGGGTGTGATTTACTTCCAGGGTTTCCAGATTGGTGCATATAAATTCTCTCAACTCCCATTCCTCTCTGCAGCATAAACACATGCCACAGTATGGCAGGCTCCATTCCCACTCCAGCCTGTCTCCAACCCACTGCATATCTCGATTATAGTGGATACAGCCTGTCTGTATCCACTGAGTTTCACTACAAACCGACATTAAGTGAGGATTACTAGAGTCAACATCTTCAACACCATCCAAGACCCATCAGATAACCATTGTGAAGACCCAAGACCAGGTTGTATCCACCCAAGGTGCATCTGATAACCCTTGCAAAGACCTGAGACCAGGTTGCACAGATACTTTGCAAAGTTCCCTAGATTTTTCTTTGTCTTCCTCAATCCATAAACTGCAAATTGCATCTTAGGAGAAAAAAACTGAAAGAGGGGACCCAAGTCCCTGAGGAGAAAAGTCTTCAGGAAGAAAACAAATGTAGTCAAAAAATCTTGTTGTCTTTATTACTACCAGAAACAAGAATAGGAAAGAAAATGAAGAAGTTGCTGAGACTTGACTCTTTCCAGCGTCGTGTCAGAGACTGCAATCACATTGGGAAAGACGTTGCTTTTTCTTCTTTTGTTTGACCTTATGGAGATTTGTTTTCAGGGTATTTATGACTTAGAAAGACATCTTCAACCAAAGGTGTGAGAAGGTTCTACACCACGCATCGCCTGGAGTGTAATCCCCAAACCTCTGCGTAGAGACAACAATTCCTCCAAAACTTCCACCCTGGACTGTATGTGTAAGTTCATTTGATTTGTTTAAGTTAGTTACTTGGCAGACATTTCTGTGAAAGATGCAGTTGAAGTATATTGCTAGGCCACCCAGAAAATGTGATTTTTTTTTTAACAGTGAAGAAAAAAATATGAAGGCAGGCTAAAAGAGAGGAAAATGGACCAGGGTTTCTGAAGCCATAAAACCTAAATTTAAAAACAAAGCAGGTATGTTTATTTTGTTTTTATTTTAAGCATCGGACTTGATATATAAACTTCTTACTTGGATAATATTGATATGACTTTGGGGAAAACAGGGCTTTAATTTTCTAAGTGTTGGCACTTGAGGGAATACATGTATTTAGAGCTGCAGATCAAGACCAACCACTCGGGCGACTTACCAATCTATCCTTTGCTGCTTCATCTATATTCTGGACAGGAGCCAAGAAATTCAACTAGCCCTTGAGGACCCAATTCAGGACAAGGGGATGTATTGGATTTTGTAAATTATATGTCAGCAATGCTTTTACAAAGCTTTGAGACCCTGTGTATGTACATGTGCAAGGATGTGTGGGCACAGATGAACATGTTTTTGTAGGTGCATGCCCAGGTAGGTGTGAGCCTATGTGTTTGGAGACTAGAGGACAACCTCTCAAACTCAGGTGCCTTACACATTATTATTATTATTATTATTATTATTATTATTATTTTGGTCTTTCTTATTTATTTATTAAAAATTTCCACCTCCTCCCATCTTCTCATTTCCATCCCACCCTCCCACTTCCCTCCTCCTCCTTGCCATTGCTCTCCAGTCCTAAGAGAAATCAGGGTGCCCTGCCCTGTGGGAAGTCCAAGGCCCACCCCCTCCATCCAGGTCTAGGAAGGTGTGCATCCAAACAAACTAGGCTCCCAAAAAGCCAGTACATGCAGCAGAATCAAAATCCGGTGTCATTACCATTGGCTTCTCAGTCAACCCTCATTGTCAGCCACATTTAGAGAGTCTAGTTTGATCACATGCTTGTTCAGACCCAGTCCAGCTGGTCTTGGTGAGCTCCCATTAGATCACTCCCACCATCTCCATGGGTGGACACACCCCTCACGGTCCTGACTTCCTTGCTCATGTTCTCCCTCCTTCTGCTCTTCATCTGGGCCTTGAGAGCTCAGTCCAGTGCTCCATTGTGGGTCTCTGTCTCTTTCTCCATCCATTGCCAGATGAAGGTTCGGTCTGGATGGTTGTCCTCAGCACAAAGACAGGGACTCCTGGAGGTCCAAGACGCCACAGACAAAAGCTTATTTTGGGTTTTCAAGACACAGCTGCTCTGTGTATCTCTGGCTAGCTTGGAAATCACAGAGATCTGCCTGCCTCTGCCTTTGCCTCCCTGAGTGCTGGAATTAAAGTTGTGGGCCACCACTGCTCGGCTTCCACATTTTTTAAAACAGAGTAAATTAATTACTTTTCTTGTTATTTTGACTAAATACCTGAGAAAAAGAAAGTTGAAGTGGTTTATTTTGGCTTTGACTTTAAGGAGACAGTCCATCATAGAAGGAGAGGTGTAGAGGTGTAAGCTTAAATAGCTTACATTTCGACCACAGCCATGAAGCTCAGAGAGATGAACACTGACACTAATCTCCTTTCTTGTTTTTTTCCTAGTCTGGGGCCCCCACTCATGCTTGGTACTGTTCACCTTTAGACCTGGTATTTTTTTTTTTACCATATTTCCCGTTAATAATATAGACTATTCTACCTGTTAAAGCAACTTGAAGGACATGTAGTGACTCCATAAATGAATTTCCTGTCTTCCCCTGACCTACTTCATCCTGAATGTGCACGAGACTTCTGTGTAAATCATCTATGTGATTCTATGCCTGTATTCATGCTGTTCCTTTTGCCTGAAGTATCTCACTTCTACCTCTCCATATAATAGAGGTCTAACAATGTTTATAACTTAAGGCATCTATTATAAAGTCTGTGAACAAATGACGTGATGACTGTTAGGATGTCATAATTGTGATCTTTGTCATGGGAATCAGGAAGAAACTAAAAATACTCCATAAAGCTAAAAACCATTTATTTATATATGTTGAAGGAGAAGTAGCATTTGAGAAGACACAGGGGAGGGGAGGAAATGACACAAGAGTAGGAAGGGAAAGATTTTAATGAATAGAGAGATGTGACTAATTAGATTGAAAGGCATATTGAAAGGAATAATGAAGGACTCACTCATATTGCTGAGTCCCTGAGAAGTTTGAAACAGTAAATAGGTGATTGTTGACCTTTTGGGTGTCCTAGGAGACACAGCTGCCTCCTGTTCCACATCCATGGGCTCCTCCATGCCGTCCTCACCACAATGGTCTGGGCATTCTTAAACTGAACTTGCCTAAAGGTGAGATGGTCTTTCGGGGTTCCTGATTCATGAAAGAGTCTGCGAGACATTCTGCAGGACACAGCAGATACTGACTGAACTACCTTTGAAATTTCCCGCTTCATGGAAATGTCTGCTGGAAACTATGGGCCTGTAGGCTGAAGATGGATGCCCAACGGTACAGAGGAACTTTGGGTGACTGTCCAGGCAGCGAGATGTCTCTGTCATTTCTAGAGTTTGGAAGTTGCTCATTTCTTTACTTAGGTAATATTATGTCCTTCTGGAGTCTTTGATGGAGTTGAAGAATAGATTGATAGTTATAGTTTTCCTTAGTTATGATAAAAGATAAAGTAGATATAAATACTGTAACTGTAATTCTTACTTGATAACTGTTTTGTTATATGTAATTTTACTATGTTAAAGTGAAAGCCTTCTTTTTTTGTTTAAACAGAAAAAAGGGGAAATGATGTGGGAGAGTCTTCTGTTTGTGTTGATTTCATTGGTTAATAAAGAAACTGCCTTGGCCCATTTGATTGGCCAGCCCTTAGGTGGGCGGAGTAGACAGAACAGAATGCTGGGAAGGGAAGTTAATAGATTTCCATGCCTCTCCTCTCTGGGTCAGACGCGATGAAGCTCCGGCCCAAGATTGACATACGCTAGAATCTTCCCAGTAAGGCACCACTTCATGGTGCTACACAGATTATTAGATATGGATTAATCAAGATGTGAGTAAGAGGCTGAAACTAATTGGCCAGGCAGTGTTTAAATGAATACAATTTGTGTGTTGTTATTTTGGGGCATAAGCAAGCTGGTGGCAGGGAGCCGAGTGGCTCTTCACTATAGGTAACCTTTGCCTGCTCAGTTCTAATGGCATTGGATATACCATGGTTTCTTCTACAAGCCCAGGGCAAGCAACCCTTAAACTTTTCATAGTATAAGAGCTTTTGAATTTGGAATGAATACATTTTGAATTAGGGGATGTCTGGGAACTCACGAGAGCTAGTATGGAATGGTGTGACTGAAAAGTGATTTGTTTTGATGTCAAGTTGACAAATGGTAGAGTTGGTCATCTGATTGACATGATTTAGAATCATTTAGGGGACAAAATAGGTAAGGGGTAGCCACTGAAGATGTCAAATAAGTTATAACCTGATGCAAATGGTGAGCAAGGGAGGGAGGAATATAGCCTGAGATGAAGATAAAAGTTAGCTGTAACTGTACTGATGAAGGCTGTGATGATTACTTTTACTTTTGAGACAGTCTCTTGTATCCTGGGCTACCTACCAGCTTACTGTGTAATGGAGGCTGGCCTCAACCTCGTACCCTTCTCACTTCCGCCCCCCCCCAGTACTTAGATTACAGAAATGCCCCATTCCATACTTTATGATGGCTCATCTTAATGACCAATCTGATTGGATTGAGCCACACCTCAAAGATGAGTAGAAATATATTTCTGGATGCGTCTGAGGACTCCAACCTAACTAAAGGTTAATCCATCAACGGATTCAGTCTTTCTTCTTAAAAACAATTTATTTACTTTGATTTCATTTGCATTAGTATTTTGCCTTCATGTATGCCTGTGTTAGGGTGTCAGGTATTGGTAGTTGTTAGCTGTCATGTGGGTGCTAGGAATTGAACCCAAGTCTTCTGGAAGAGCAAACAGCGCTCCTAACTACTGAGCCATCTTTCCATCCTGATGGATTCAATCTTATAGACTACTAAAAGGTGAGAAGATGGGTCTGGATGGAGACAGCAGGTAATTGGGGTACACGACTGTTAGTGCTCCACCCTACTTTTTATCCACTACAATGTAAACTGCTCCTCTGTTTCCTTCTCTTTCCTCACCACCATGATGGATTAAAACTATGAAAAAAATCAGATGTCGTGCATAAGGTGCACATAAAATTATGTCAGATATTTTGCCACACTAATACAAAGACCGAGTAACACACTCTCACACTGTGTAAAATGAGAGAGTTGGGACTGTGGTGGGTCAGTGGGAAGACACAAGAAGCATGGAACACATCCTGGAGGTTTTTGAAAAAAAGAAATATCAGGCTTGTTTGAAGATCATTACTGATAAAGTAAAAGCACTTACTTTTTATTATTTGAGAATTTCATGCACAAATATAATGTTTTGATCAAATGTACCACCCCTTTCCTCCAATTCCTCCCCAAACCACCTAACCCTGATTGCTTTGCCTCATTGCTTTTGACCTGTAGTAAAGCAAACGGCATTTCTAAGGCACTTGATAGAAAAAATTACTTCATGACTGAGAATTTAAAGGAGTGAGAAGTGGATTTGGGTCTGACAATATCCTTCAAGAGCAAGCTCCCATTGACTTAAAGACACCCAACAAAGGATCCCAGGTACTGGAAGGTCAGCACCACCTCTAATACATGGAACTTACCTTCAAATTATTCAGTTCACATGCTTAATCTGAGAAACTGTGGAATTAAAGAAACCAGAAACTAAAAGGGCTATTAGGGACAAAATACATTAATAGAAGGGGAGTAATAGAATGTATATGCCATTAGATATCTGTGGAAAATACTAGAGCCCTTATTCAGGGGCTTGAAGATCAAACTCTTTAAGAAACTGAAGATTAAAACAGCACCTGTTTATGGCACATGGAGCTCAATCCCTGCTCATATCCAGCAATTCCCAAGTGAAGTGTGCTTTTAGTTCTTATCCATGGGCTCTGGGGTTTACAGACACTCTAACTCTGAGGATTATGAGAGCTTTAGCTTCCTTTCTTTGGGATTCTAGAACCCAGTGACCATCTGGAGCCTTTTTATATCAGAGATGTGAGAGCTGGTCTGGTGATAGTGTTAAATGAGCCAGAAGACCCAGACTGGCATCATAGTTATGCCACAGCTTTCTTAAAGGATCTAAGCGACCAAATATACCTGTTTGAATGTACTTAAGGTTCGTACATGGACCTCATTGTTGATGGTAATTACTCTCATGGTAACCTAAGAGGCTCCAAGTGAAGAGTTTAGGAGTTTGACAAACTTTTCATTTTAATCCCCCTGGAGAATATATTTTGAATATTATTTTAAATGCTGTAATAAAAATAACAAAAATTCTAATGTGTTTTATTTCACATTTTAATGTATCTACGAACACCAGCATGTTAAAATGTGTTGCTAGGTCAAGTTGAAAGGAGCGTCAGAATTAGATCTTGTCTTGTGCACACATTTAATGAGCAATGCCTCTTGCACTGGTCTGTGTGACTTGGTCTGACATGGCTGCAGCACATCTCCAGTGACATAACTTTGCACTCGTGTGTGTGTGTGAGAGAGACTGAAGTAAAGCCCACTTAGAGACCAGGTCAAGTCATTTGTATTTGCTTTCCTCATGGCATGAGGCTTGTCTGGCCACCCCAAACCAACTCACACATCTTGAAAACATCCCTGTAGAGCTAACGTGATGCTTCCACTCTGACTTTATGGTGAGAAGAGCATGGGTTTATTAGGTGTTGCTAGCAATTCAACTTTGAAACAGACATTTCCTACTGCTCCTGTTGTGAGCTTCTGGATGAGTTAAGTTGTGCAGAGCCCAGAGCTTCTGGGAAAGTTGCTCTGTAACAAAGCAGAGATGATGGCCATCTGCAACTATTTAACAGAACAACAATTATTTTTTTCAAATGTGCAATCAAAGAAAAATGAAATAATAAATCAGGTGATGAGGATAACATGGTGTTTTAAATTTTTACACTCATTACTTTTGTCTCATGGTCATAAGTGATGCATTCTATCTAGTGAAGTTCCATGTCTGTCTGGACTCTAGGATTCCACATACCTTCATCGAGGATAAAGAAAAATTACTCATTCAAGTGACTTCCAATATCATTTTAGAATATTGGAATTTAGAATACCCTTGAATCTTTCAAGGTAGGTGTGAGCAAAGTATAGTGAAGGATGAGTTAATGATTCAAGGAAGGTAACTAAGTACTAGTCTCTTTAACAGGTAGGGATGAACATCTAGGTATACACACACACACACACACACACACACACACACTTTGGAACAAAACCTTTACTTAAGATTTCAGCTATATAATATATGGGTCCAGGAAAAATCACATGATTATCTAAGAATTCTGTAAGTTTATTCTTAGGTAATTTAGAAACTCAGGAAGTCATTTATTATCTTTACCAAGTATTGTGTGCTGTATACAACTGCATGCTTTATACATTAATACAACTGGCAACACAGTAGCTTATTTACAGCATCCTTACCACAAACACATGAATAAGACTTTGTTCTATAAGAAAGAAACAGATACTGCATCATGAGGCTAAGGAAGGCAATAGCTGTTTTTCAAAGCTTTGTAATCATGTGGGACTACCTTTGTATGCCTACTCTGTCATTGATCAAAATGTTCTTATGTGGTCCATGACTTCACTTTCTTTCTTTTTCTTTTATTGAAAAGAGATTGTTTTCATACAATATATTCGTAATATAGTTTTCCCTCCCTCTACTCTTTCCAGTTCATTCCCACCTTCCTTCCTGTCCAAGCCCACCCCTTTTCTGTCTCTCATTACAAAGCAGACAGGCATCTAAGAAATAGTAATATAATATAATGTAATGTAGCATAACATAATAATATAAAACAGGAAAGAACAAAGAGGCATAGTATAAAAGAAACAGAAGGAAAGGAGCCCAAGAAAAAGTACAAGAAACAGATAAAGACATAGAGACATGCTTGTTTGTACATTTAGGAATCCCATAAGAACGCAAAACTGGGAGCCATGAAATACATGCGAAACCTGTAGGGGAAAAACCCCTAATATGACATTGTGAGACAGGGAACCTCAATTGGAGATAGCTTCTGGGACATGTATCCACTTCTTTCAGCTTTAGGACCCCATCCCGTGTAGACATTTGCAGGCCCTGTGCACACTGCCTCAGTCTCTGAGTTCATTTTTGCATCAGTCCTGTGTAACATGAGGGCCTGCTTGTTGGGGTTTCTGTCCTGCCTGGTTTCCACAGCCGTTCAGCCCCAAAGAAATCACACAGAGAGTCTGCATTACTTATAAACTGATTGACCCATTAGCTCAGGCTTCTTGTTAACTCTTGTAACTTATATTAGGCCATTATTCTAGTATATGTTAGCCACATGGCTCAGTACCTTTTTCAGTAGGGCAGGTCACATCTTTCTTCTTCTGTGGTCTGGGCAGGACTGGGAAGGAATAGACTTCCTCCTTCCCAGCATACTCCTGTTCTCATCACCCCACCTTTACTTCCTGTCTGGTTGTCCCACCTTTACTTCCTGTCTGGTTGTCCCACCTATACTTCCTGCCTGGCCAATCAGCGTTTATTTAAAACATGATTGACAGAATACAGACAATTCTCCCGCACCAGTCCTGATGTGTTTGGAAGGTCTGTTTCCTTGGTGTCTTCCAATCCCTCTGCTCTTATCCTCTTTTCCACCTCTCCCATAGGGTCCCCTGACCACTAAGGGAAGGGATTTGGTGGCGGCATTCTATTTAGGACCGAGTGTTCTGAGGTCTCTCCTTCTCTGCATACTGTCTGCCTTTGGGTCTCTGCATTTGTTCCCATCTGCTGCAGGAGGAAGTTTCTCTGATGGGGTAAGCAAGACATTGATCGATGAGTATATCAGAATGTCATTAGGAGTCATTTGATCACTTTGTTCTTTTTGTAGAATAGTAGCATTTTGTTTTCCCTCAAGGTCCCTGGGCTATTTAGTCTCAGTTCCTTGTTCATTCATGCAGCAGCAGGAATAGTTTCCATTTTATAGAGTGGCCCTTAAATTAAATGAGATATAAGTTGCTTGCTTCCAAAAACTATGTGCACCTAGCCTCTCTTGCAGACCGGACACCACTGTAGATCAGAGGTTTTGTAGCTGGGTTGGTGGTTACATTGCTCCTTTGTAAGTGCTCAGAGTACTATAGGGTATCAATGCTAGCCAGGAGGGATGAAGGACCTAGGTAGGTACCAGCTGAACTTCTCTGTGTTCATTAATTTTTGTAGGTGTTATTTTCAGCATCAAAGCCTTGCCATAAGTTTATGGAGAGCAACCTACAGCCATTGTAACATGCACAGTTGTTTGGCGGCTCACAAGGGATACCTTTGGCCAACAACTTGATTTCTAGAACTGAAGCTTCATTTAGTCATGCGTGATGTGCAGTTGGGGTTTTGTCTTACCTGTTATTTGCTGGTTTCATTTAGGTCACCTTCATATATGTATATATTTTAGGAATCTTCTGCCATCTTAGGTTTCCACACTATCCCTCAAACAGCCCTTAATTTTAGTAGTCTTCCCCTGTATTTCCTCCCCCCCCCTACTCCCTCCATGTTCCCAGTTGATCTTCCTATTCCATTCCTCATTTCGTTCATCTGTAACTATCTATTCCATATCCCAGTCCTGGGGATATCTATCACTCCCTTCTTGTCCTTTATTTTTGTCTTTTTTATTGATTGATCTTCTCCTCTCCCCTTCATCCCTTACCCATTGTCCCCATGCTACCAATTTATTCAGGAGATCTTGTCTTTTTCTACCTCCCATGTAGATTAGATCCATGTATATCTCTCTTAGGGTCCTCATTGTTGTCTAAGTTCTCTGGGATTGTGATTTGTAGACTGGTTTTCTTTGCTTTATGTTTAAAAACCACTTATGAGTGAGTACATATGATAATTATGATTAAAACTTGCTGGACATAAAATTCTGAGCTAGAATCTGTTGTCTTTTAAGTTTGTAGAACAATGACAAGGCCCTTATGGTTCTTTTTTTTTTTTTTTTTTTTTTTTTTTTTTTTTGGTTTTTCGAGACAGGGTTTCCCTGTAGTTTCTAGAGCCTGTCCCAGAACTAGCTCTTGTAGACCAGGCTGGCCTCGAACTCAGAGATCCGCCTGCCTCTGCCTCCCGAGTGCTGGGATTAAAGGCATGTGCCACCACCGCCCGGCTCTTTATGGTTCTTATTGATAAGTCAGGTATTAGTCTACTGGTCTGCCTTTTGATGTTGCTTGTGCTTTTTCCCTTGGGGCTTTTAATATTTTTTATTTTTCCGATACATTTATTGTTTGATTATTATGTGCCAAGAGGACTTTCTTTTCTCATTTAGTCTATTTGATGATCTGTAAGCTTCTTGTACCTTGATGGGCATTTGCTTCTTTAGATAAGGACAATTTTCTTCTGTGATTTTGTGGAAAATATTTTTTGTGTCTGTTTGAATACTCTGGAACTGTTTGAAATCTCCCAATCTACTCTCCATTCCAGAGGTAGATGGCCATGTTGCTAAGTATAAAGTTCAGAGTGGGGCACATGGCAGTACTGAGTCTAAAGTCTTGCACATTATTACCATCCTATCTCAACTTATTTTCTCAGGTTGAGAGACCCCAATTTTTGCTGACTACTGAAACTGCTTGAGGACATGAAGTTGTAAAAGGTTGGTCTAGCTGCATACCAAATGGTGACATGAAAACTAGGTGACTTCAAGCCATACCCTAAGTGACCTAGATACACTTACAGTCCCAGGAACAGGAGGTAGGAGTGGAAAACAGGGATTTTAATTCTAAGCTCCATTCCCTACTTGACAACCCAAACAGAGTAACTTATCTTTATATATTTTATTTCTTTATCTAATTAACATTTTTGGCTAAATTACAGAGTTGACATCTCTAAGGGGCCATCAGAATTGAAATGCTTATAATTTAGAAAAGATTAAATAATTTATCAACTACTAATATCATAAAAAATAATTTCTCAATATAAAGAAAAATGATGTTGACCATATTTTTGCCAGGAAACTATTTAAAGTGGAAACAAGAAGAAAATGCCACAGTTCAAAAGTAAAAAAGCATCAATGGGATCTAGTCATTCTAAGGAAGCAATTGTATAACATTTCTTCTTCCTTCCTTCCTTCCTTCCTTTCTTTCTTTCTTTCTTTCTTTTTTTCTTTCTTTCTTTCTTTCTTTCTTTCTTTCTTTCTTTCTTTCTTTCTTTCTGTGGCTTCCTGTGTGTGTGTGTGTGTGTGTGTGTGTGTGTGTGTGTGTGTAAGCAGGGACTGTTTATTTATTTCCCAGATTCCCAGACCCCTAATACTAACATAGAAACTATATTAATTATAACACTGTTTGGCCAATAGCTTAGGCATCTTTTTAACTAACCTTTACATCTTAAATTAACCCATAATTATTGTCTGTGTTAACTACGTTGCTTGGTACCTTATATCAGCAAGGCATTCTCATCTTGCCTCCTCTGTGTCTAGGTTACAACTGCAGACTGAGCCTTTCTTCTTCCCAGAATTCTCTTATTCTGGTAGCTCTGCCTATACTTCCTGTCTGGCTACTGGCCAATCAGCGTTTTATTAAACCAATAAAAGTGACAAATCTCACAGGGTATGAGCCCATTGTCCCACAGTATGTGTGTGTGTGTGTGTGTGTGTGTGTGTGTGTGTGTGTTTACATGCCATGAAGTACACGAAAACCAGAGGATGTGGGATATCTTGCTGTCATTCTCTGCCTTAGTTCTTTTGAGACATGGTCTTTCACAGAACCTGAATGGTAGATGTTACAGTCTTCTCCTTCTGTTCATCTTCTTACACTCCAACATCAGATGAAGATCTGTCCCCCAGGAAACTGCCACCAAAGACATTACATCAAGTGAGCCAGATGGTTACGCAACCTGACCCCTGTGCTTGAGGCTTCTCTTCTCATTCCCATCTCCTGTCATAATCTGTCACTGTCCCAAGTTTTAGGAAAGACTCTAGTATAGGAGATCTCCAGGGAACTTAGTAGAATCTAAGCTTCTGAAACAACCAAAGCAAAACTAAACAGAAACAGTATTTCCATAGTAGCTATTGCCTCAAAGTAATGACAAGCTGGAAGCACTGCCTGTGGTCAGGAGGTGATTCATGCTAAATGAGGAGAGACCTGAGTGAAGAAAGGGGTGAGTCATAGAAATCTCTTAAGCAAAAGCATCCCAGAATAATATGAGAACAAATAAATGCCGTGCTCAACGGCCACAGCACTGGAGAATCAGCGGGGCTGCGAGCATAAGCAAGGCTTTAAAAAGTATTATGTTTTCTTATACAGAGGCGATAAAAGGATGCCTGGTGAAGGAGGATGGAGTTCTGTGAACAAACTGCCTTGCCTAGGTAGAGGCACAGCTATCTCTTGAAGGAAAGGAGGTTGAAAAACCATGTGAGGGTTGGTAGGTTTGACTGGAAAATTCCTTGAAAAAAAAATCAGTCTTTTTTTTTTTTTTAAAAACTAAAAATTACTAAAAAGTGTCTCCTGCTTGATTCTGTTTGTCAGGAAACTATCAGGTGGATTCTGAAGCAGGATGAGGTCAGAAAAGGAGTACTGATTTTCTGAGGTTGTGGGAAAGGGAACTTACTAGCAGATGTACCGGGGGTTCTGGGAGATTCTGAGGTCTCTTTGAAATCTGTAGTGTTTGTCTTATGTGAGATGGTTCTGCTTGGATGTCAGAAAGGGAGAAGTGCAATGATGAATTCACTCATGGGAAAGGTTTTATCCCATTGTGACCCACTCTCTATCCTTTACCAAGTGTGACACCTTAGAAGGTTGACATATATGGACAACTCAGTGGATCTCTTGGCCTCTGGACTGCGTTTGGCTGGTGACAGACAGGGAGAAGATTGTAGTGGGAGAGAGAGAGAGAGAGAGAGAGAGAGAGAGAGAGAGAGAGAGAGAGAGAGAGAGAGAGAGAGAGAGAGAGAGAGAACTGTTTATGATTAGTTTTTTCCCTTCCTCTTCCAATGGCCATGGCTCCATTTTCCTCTGTGGATGCTCGGTTCTATTGGGGCCTCCCATAGCTTTGGCTTATCTTGGCTCCCAGAAACTGCCTTTTCTTTTTCCTGCAGGTTTTTATGTGGTGGCTGATCCTCTTTCTTGTAACCTTGGAGTCATGCTTGTGATGCTTGCTTTCAGCACCTCTTCTCTTGTCTTCTCTTTGTCATCAGGTTCTTGGTAAGTTACTAATGACTGCAACCCTGCATGGGCTTGGTGATGGAAGGCTGGCAGAAAGGGCTGACAAAGATGGCATTTGTGGCTTCAAAGGGAATACGTACTGTAGGAAAGAGACTCCGAGTTCAGAATAGAGGGAAATCAAGGGCATGAGGAGGAAAGCAAGACTGGGAAAGTAGCAGAGTAGGTCTGCAAAAATTTCAGAGATGTCCAGTGGATTGGGGGGGGGGATGGGGTACTACAGTAGGCTGAAAATTAGGAGGTCATCACCAAATGATAGGATGCTTAGAGGAGGAAATTTGTGATTGATATCTTTATTGAAAATAGCAATATCCAGGTTAGTGGTTCCCAGCTCTGTCCCACATATCAAAATTACCAACAGCAACAGCAAAAGATACCGATGGTTGATTACACTTTTAAAGGGTCTGGCTACAGTGGGTCTGATATGATCCCTGCACATTGCAATCTTTATAAAACTGTCTCAAATAATTCAAATGGATGGATGAATTCAAGGACCACTGGTCCCAGGCCTGGCAACATCTTCTGTGTCAGTATGATATAACAATGTGTTGGAAAGATGCAAAACCTGGCTGGGAATGGTGGTACATGCTATGATTCCAGCACCCCAGAGGATAAAGCAAGAGGTTGGTGAGTAAAAAGGAGTACAAGAAGCAAGAGAAATGGGGGTTGGTAAGGAGAAGCCACCACAGATTCTGCTGTTGCTGCTAGAACTGGGAGACCGATGAAGTCAGAAGATACGGGTTTTCTAAACTTTCTGGGCCAAAGATCTCTGGGGTTAAGGCACAGTCAAGACGTAGGGGTGGAGTTGTCTCCTGGTAATCTAGTCTTGGGTCTCCCTTTCCTCAAATTCATTTCCATCCTTGTTTCATCGTTTTTGCTCTTAGGATGCTTTGTCTCCATTTCTGGTGCTTAGAGACCCACATGAGTCTCCAAGTGAGTGAGTGAGGATTTCTGCTGTGTCTTTCCTGGCTCTGAGTCTCTTGACCCTTACCAACTTTTAACTTTCTTCTTTTACTTATCAGAAGATTCTTTTCCTCTGCACTACCCTCAGGGATCTCTTCCTGTCTGATACATTCCAAAGGTCTATTCATAGACCACTCTGGTATGGTACTGATGGGGAGGAAAGAAGGTTCCCATATTTTAATGCACAGGGCAGGATGGGTAGCTGTACAGAGTCATTCAAATCTCTCCAGAATGGTGTATGCAACACTCCCTGGTTTGTAAAGAGAATAGGCAGCTGAAGCTCAAAGTTTTCCACCTTCTTTGGCTTGTCTATGAGCATGCCACATTGTAGGGCCATTGAAATAAAATTCTTCCCTGTAGCTGAGCAGAAAACCTGCACATTTCTGATTTTGCTCTTTCCCGAGTTAATTTCTGCTGCTTAATGAGATTCGAGAATGAAGTCAGGCATGAGGAGGAGAAAGGTCACAGTGTGTGCTCAAAGGTATATTAACGACTGCTGGAGCAGACATCGCTCTCCTTTCCAAGAGGACAAAATTAAGCAGCAAACAGTAAATACGTTCAACAGCACTTTATTGCAAGTAGGACCATTTACAATGAAATAAGGATATGAGAATGGCTTCTCGGAGAAGATGGAGCTGCAAATAGAACACATCTTTCCAGTTAGCCTGCGACTGTGATTCCCACCAAGGTTAATGGGGAAGCGGGTAATGAAGGACACAGATTCCAAAGCTGTACGATGCCATATTGTATCACACAAAGGTAATTAATACAAGACACTCTGGCTAAATGGAAACACCCTGCCCAGCACACAACCTAAAATTATGCACAATGTTTTATGACGTTTCCCAATACTGACAGGGTGACATTAGAGGCCATGTGCTCCCCTCCCTTTCCATCAGGAAGTCTGGATAGCAAAGGAAGAATGCCAAGGAGAAAGAAAGCTAGGGGAGAGGGGTTGCAGTCTGTGTCTGGGCACTGGGCAGTGGTGTGTGAGCCTGGGCAAGTTACTTCCTTCTTCTCTTAGGCTCTTTCTTTATCTCTCAAACAGAGGATTCAAATGTATAATCTTGAAAGCTTTTTACAATTTAAATTTGGAGAGGCCGTCTGTACTCATGGCATGTCACCATTATTGCTTTACAACAGCATGGTGGTAAATAACAGTGCACCTGGGTAAAAGACTGCTTCTTTAAACGCAGGAATGAATGGAGACGGGTTTACTTTTCCCTATTGGTGCATTAATATGAAAGGATGGATTCGTGTATCTTTAGGAATAATGCATGTTGTTACAGCTTAATGTTTTCCTTTAGTTGAATGTATCAATGCGGGGACTCAATCTCAGAACCTTCACAAAGCTAGGCAAGCATCACACCATCCAGCTGCATCCCCAGAAGTCATGATTTGGAGATGGCAAATCATAGCTTTCTTATTATTTTATCATCATTGTTCATCTCTTCTCCTATTTTCCCCCTAATGAGGAACCTGCCAAAAGTGAGGTCACTTCTGGAATTAGACACCTGAGATTAAGAAGAACGTGTGTGAAAGGGCTCCTCCGTCTGTCCCTAGGCAGCAGACACTTTGTCTTACTCATTCTCCAACCTGCACAAGAGGAGAGTAAGGGTAAGGTCGAAATGCTGGAGGAAGGTGAGGGGATGAGTGAACATCACATTCAATCCTTACATCGCCTGTCTCTTTGGTTGTCAGGAGAATCCCCTGATCACACACATAAGTAAAGGGGCTTAAAACCTGAGCATTTGGACAAATACTGTGTCCCAGGGACAGTTTCGTCCCTGTGTCCAGGTCTCAGAATTCACTGACTAATACACATACACACACACACACATATATTACAAATTCCAGATACATTGTGTATCTTTTTTATTTCCTTCCTTGAGCACTCTGATGTGTTCTTCTTTATTTACCCTGGGGAAAAAGAAAGAAAGAAAAGAAAGAAAGAAAGAAAGAAAGAAAGAAAGAAAGAAAGAAGAAAGAAAGAAAGAAAGAAAGAAAGAGAGAGAAAGGAAGAACAACAAAAGTCTCAACAGTTATTGATGCAGATCTTAGACTCTAGAAACTACTTAGGGTCCTTAAAGAAAATCTGAGAAATCACTTGGTTTTTCCCAAATATACCTGCTTTAAGAAGACCTGTTTAGAGTGGAGGGGACCCAACAAGATCATTATAGCTTTGTAAGCCAAATCTGTAGGTTGCATGACCTTGTCCTCTCCTCAAACAATGGGAAGCCAATCTTGGAGGGCTGGCAGCCTTGGGCCAAGTTATTGACAGATGCAGCATTGTCGTTATTGTGGTGTAGGAGTGAATGTTTCATCAACCTTTAATTGAGCTGTTTCCTAAACAGAACTTTGTCAGCCTCCACTGTGCTGCTCAGTCTAAGGAGCTGATCTTAAGCTTTAGTTGATAGTTGATGGTCTTTTATTTTTTTATTTTTTTGATAGTCTTTTAAATCAGCTCTAGAACTATGCTCTCGTTGAGAGTGTATAGTAGCATCCAGTGTTTATCAGGCAACCAGGTAAAAACAGGAACTGTTAACCTCATTTCCACCAGCTGATTCACAATGACTGGCAGGCGGGGAGGGGAGGGAGTTGGGTAACTGTATTTTTAATAAAGTCCTTTAAAAAATGATACTAGTTAGCTGGAAGGGACACCGAGAAGTCCATTGACGGCTTGGTAACCAAATTAACAAGTAAGCAAACAAAAGGCAAAACCCTGGAATCCTGGAGACAGTGCATCAGTTCTTTTCCAAAGGAGAGGGTGTGGTTACGTGAATATAGAGGGGAAGCCTCAGCCCTGTGTAATTTCCAGTGGAACAGTACTGCTCCTTCTCTGCTGTTTTTTTCTGCTTTTCCTGTTGTCTTTTGTTGCTGTTTACTTCAAGAAACAATAGTAACCTTCTTGGAAGAGCCCATAATTTAGAGGCAGCTTCCCTTCTGATTCCCTGGTAGAAGTGGATATGTTGGTGAACTCAGCACTCACTGAAAGAATAAATTGGATTTCATTGAATGATACTGTCTAATGTGAGGTGCCCTCCTTCTATTGTTAAATTGACTGGATGCTCAGGAAGTTCTGAGTTTCATTTCCTGGTACTTATATCCTCATGGACTAATATTTTTTGTGGGGGGGGGTGGGAAAGGGGAGACTCCAATACATGACTCATCTGATCCCATATTACCATTCTTCAGTCTCCATTAAGTCATGACATATACCTCAGAAAAAGCAAAGCGTTCCATGCTGTGGCCAACAAAAATCAAGAGGCCATTCCATCAAATACCGGTGATAGAAAAGCCTATTCTCATTTCGTGTTCATGTTTCTCTTCTGCTGTTCTTGACCTGGAGGGATCTGCAAGGGGCTGACAGGAAAACAGTCAGAGGCAGAGATGCTACTATTAAAACATGCTGGTTTATTTACATCCCTGTGCTGCCTTACTTTGAAACCACTCCTTGTTATTGGTGGGTAGCAGAGTCCTATGGCTCCTATAGGCTTTAAGACGCAGTAAGCGGAGATTGTCCTGGCAATGGAGACCTGCACTTTGTCTTTTAAGCAGATAAAAAGAGAGGTCAGTCAGAAGTAATTCCCCCACTCCTCATATAAACAGTTTAACGGCTGCAGCAACATACTTGCTTGGAATTACTCCCTCAGATTCAATTCTCTTTTCCTGTTCCACTTGTAAAAATGGTTAGTGTCCTCTATAAACTGCAGCTCACGAAGGTACAGGGCTTGCTGTGCCGCTGTAGAATAAATGTTAATCTAATACAGGTTACTAGGTCAAATGCAATCACAGGCTTGTGGGAAAAGCACAATATAGCTCTCCTTCTTCTAAAAGAGTAAACCCGGATATTATATGATAGGTTAAACACCAGTGAGCCATAGCAGGAATTTTCTTGAAAGTAAGATTTAGTTGAAAGGAGACTACATTGAAAGACTGACCTAGGATTGACTTTGCTCTCCGAGAGAGCATTCTGAGACACTGACGTGCGCTGAGAAAATGGACTTCTTAAAAATGTGTTGTTCCAGAATTCCTTGGACACAGGATCAGTGCCAGCCACAGCAGCTGTGGTACATCTGAAGGCTTCATATGCTGTCGACTGTGGCTTCAGTTTCTCCTCATTCCTCTCAAATCCAGATGCGCGCGCGCGAGCACACACACGCACACACACACACACACACACACACACACGCACACACACACACACATTCTTCCTGGTATAACTCTTTCCAGCATTCTGTGGTAAATACACAGAAGAATATAAAGAAAGACACATCTTCCTCTATCTTTTCAAATGAACTTGCTGGGGAGAAGAGTTTTTCTTTTTGTTTTCAATAGAATTTATAGCATTTAAAATCATCTCTGTGTTATGTGTTTGACACTTTGCAATCAGTGAAGATCTCAGGACTCTGTTTCTGTTGAAGGGCAAATCTCTAGCTTGAACTGCAGAGAACTGTCTGAATGAGGAACAGTTTCAGCGGCTCCTCCAGTCAGCTTCAGAGTCTAAGTGACCTGTGGCCACCTAAGGTGTGATGCCAAGAACGAGGGCAGGCTGGTTTAGGAATGATGGCTGTGCACGGCCACGGTAAGGAAGTGATGTATAAGTTTGTTAGATTCTTACTCAGGATGGATTTTAGAAATGAGATAGAGTTTAAGGGTTAATTCTGTAAATTCTTATGGAATTAAAAATGCATTTCACCACATACTATATCAAGCTTGTATGTATTCTCTTGTAGTCTTCTTAGGGGGTCACTGATGTAACTAGAGCAATTTTCATTAATATCTTTCTAATTAAGAACAAACTAGTGGTCTGATTAATTTTGCCACTTAACAGGAAACACAAACAGAGAGAGGCTTATTTTTAAACAAGTACCTAGCACACTAATTTGGATAACACGCAAAGAGGTCAAGTCAAAGCAGTCATCACTACAGAGCTTCATTCATTTAGTAAAGGTGCAAATACACACACACACACACACACACACACACACACACCACGCCATATAAAACGAACCAAGCAAATCCACAGAACCTAATCAGAACTTTCTTAAAATGAAAGGAAAACCCATAAGCACATCCTCAACTGCCTTCAGGAGCAGAGGTGGGTTCTAGTTTGTCTCAGGAATGGGTTATAACCTGTGTCCCTGGGATGGACTGTAGCCTGTGTTTTGGGGAGTACATAGAGCCTGAGTCTAGGGGTGGGCTCTAGCCTGTGTCCCTGGAGTGGGTTCTAGCCTGTATCTCCAGGGTGTGTTCTGTCCTATGTCTCCAGGATGTGTTCTATCCTGTCTTGGGTGGGTTGTAGCCTATGTCTCTCTGTGTGTGTGGGTCTTTAGCCTGTGTCTTGGGGGTGGGCTCTAGCCTGTGTCTCGGGGGTGGGCTCTAGCCTATATCTCAGGAGTGGGCTCTAGCCTGGGTCTCTGGGTTGGGATCTAGCCTATGTCTTGGGGGTGGGATCTAGCTTGTGTCTCAAGAGTGGGCTCTAGCCTGTGTCTCATGGTGGGCTCTAGCCTGTGTCCTGGGGGTGGACTCTAGCCTGTGTCTCAGGGTGGGATCTAGCTTGTGTCTCAGGGGTGGGCTTTAGCCTGTGTCTCAGGGTGGGATTTAGCTTGTGTCTTGGGGGTGGGCTCTGGCCTGTGTCTCAGGGGTGGGCTCTAACCTGTGTCTCCAGGGTGGATGTAACCCCCCTGTCTTCAGGGGTGGGCGGTGGCCTGTGTCTTCACGGGTGGGCAGTGGCCTGTGTCTCTTGGCTCCTGGTTATAGCACCTTTTCAAATATGATCTCAGCAGGAAAAAGAGCACTGCCTTGCTGCTGCTGCACTTACTGTGGGGGTCTGAGAGCACCCTCCTGAGAACCCTATGAGACTGAACACTCAGTACTGACCAGGCCTTGTCTGTGTAGGACACAGCCTAAGTGGCCCTGCAAAGCTGATTTTTACAGCTGCCCTGAGATTTAACACTCATTCACTTATGCCTTTATTATATATCTGCTAGCACATCTCAGCTTTGGCATCTGATCACTACTATACACTGGGAACACTTAACCACACCAGCATCTGTGCAAACAGTGACAAGCCCACCATGTGTACAGTGTTACCCTGATCAAATTTGCCCACGTCTGTTCAACAAGCTCCGTACCACGTTCACTTGAGATTTAGACTGGAATCCAAATTCTAATAGGCCATTCATTGCTGCATTAATTTTTCATAAAGATAGTCCCCCACCCTCTCTCTGTCTCTGTCTCTCTGTTTCTGTCTCCGTCTCTTTGTCTCTCTGTCTCTTTGTCTCTCTCTCTCTCTCTCTCTCTCTCTCTCTCTCTCTCTGTGTGTGTGTGTGTGTGTGTGTGTGTGTGTGTGTGTGTGTGTGTGTGTATGTTTATCAGTTTGGTCTACAAGTGTTAGATTAGGGAATATACAATAGTTGATGCAACGGAGACTACTGTGGTGTGCTCTCAGACAAAACCTTGCTCCTGACTGTCTTACCTGAGAACCTGATAACTCTGAAGAAGGCTCGTGACAAAGCTCAGAATGGAGACCAGGTTCCTCTAAAGAATTCTGTTATCAAGTGACCGTGGAATCAGGTGTCGAATGCAGCCTTACCACTTTCTCACCGTATGAACTTAGACTATGCATGCATCTGGACCTCAGATTTTAGCTGGAAAATGTAGATGATGCATCTAGCTCTTCATTCTTATAACTCCCCCTCATAACTTTACAAGGGCCTTGGGCATTGGCCTGCCTTCAGCAGCAGACCCACACTTGCCCATTTTTCTTAGCCCCCATCTCAGTGTATTTTCTATGTGGCTTGAAGACCTTGATATTGTCACTTCTTTGGAGATTTGGTCTTATCTTTGGTCCTGGTATTATCAGGTTTTCCCAGATTTTTCTATTATGTGTTTTCTGCTTGACTGTCCTGCCCCCTCTCCTGCTGCCCCTCAACAAATTCTTTATGAACTAGACAGCTTCATTGGAAGATCCCATAGGGTGTTGTTGTTTTTTCAAAATCAAAAGATGGATTCTTGTGAAGTGGCTAAATATTTGGTTTGTGATCTTTTCTGTTTTCTGAGAAGTAGAGTCAAATCATCACCTGAGAGAATGTGACAATCTCAAACACTGGTAAACAGGGGGAAATGACATTCTGTTTCGTTGTAGAGAAGACCAACAAGATAATGGTGACATTCCATTGGGTAATAGGGAGTTGCCAACAAGATGATGCAGGTTAGGAAATCTAAATCTTATCATCTTCACCTGAAAGAAATGGAGGGCACACCCAGCCAATGTCAGAGGCGGGACTTGAGAATCAGAACTATCCAAGTGATCAAAATTATCTGTTACCAAGCCTACCACACCTCACAGGCACACTAAGCATAGAGACTACCCTGGTGATGCTTTGAAAGACCCATGAAAATAACTGCATTTAAAAAATAAGATGGAAAAAAATAAACTTTTAGGTGGAAGAAAATATTTTACTAAAAACTGTTAGCATATTAATGCCTATAGTAATTCAGTTCCAAATATGAACAAATGTATGCATACATATATAAACACATACATGGCCACTATACAAAAGCAGACATTCCTAATGGCTCCTAAAAGTCATATATACATGGCCTTGTTTGCTGTGACTTTGTGTCCCTTGCCTTGGATATGCTAACTGCTGAAGGATACATCAGAGCTCTCTTTTAACCATTAGTGAGAAAGCTTATGGGTAGTAGACTCACTTCAGCTGCTGCCTTCTGAGAAAGAGGAAAGGGTTGTAGTAACTGCATGATTCTTCTTCACTGCAGGGAGGCAACAGTGGTTAAGGAGACCCAACCTTAGAATAGGGGAAAATCACATAGGTATTTCTATGTACTCCATTCTGTATGACCTCAGAACTGAAATACATCTTGTTACCAGCTGGGGAAAGCTCCGGGAAAAACTGAAGCACCGGGATAAACCCTTATCAGATGTTAAGTTACATTGGTCTTCCTATGCGTCATGTGCTGACTCCCTATTAAAGCATGAAGCTTCTCGGATACATGGAACACAAATACTTTACCCCCTCCCCCATTTAATAAGGAGATAGACAGCCATGGGTTTTCCACCATGATTACCTCAAGTGTCAGAATCAAAACAGGAAGTCATCATTGTAACATGAGGGCTGGCTTGTTAGGTTTTCTGTCCTGCCCAGTTCTGCACAGCCGGCAAGCTTCAAAGAAAATCACGCAGAGATCTCCATAAGTTATAAAACTGATTGGCCCATTAGCTCAGGCTACTTATTAGCTATTGTAACTTATATTAACCCATTGTTCTTATCTATGTTAGCCACATAGCTCCATACCTTTCTCAGAGGGACAACTCACATCTTGCTTCTTTGGTGATCTGGGCAGAACAGAAACCCTAACAAGCCAGCCCTCATGTTACACACCATCCCCTGGAACCTGTGAATTATTTCAAGGGTCAAATGCCTTCTCTTATTTGATGACTTCTATGCCCCATTTCATATCTTTTGTACAGTTAAGTTCCGCCTGGGCCATTTTAGCCAATCTGTAAGAGGAGAGCTACTGTGTGTCACAATGTGGCTTCTAATTTCTTCACAACTTTAGGAAACTGATCAGTTTCTTTGCCCAGAATCTTAAAAAGCCTCCACAGACTCTTTCTGCTGAAGAAGGGCTTTGAAAGCAGTTCAGGAAATTACCGTCATGAAAGCGATTTTCACGTGTGTCTCACAGTATTACAACCTCCCCCTTCAGGTTCTGCCCTTTTCTAGACTGAAGTAAGAAATGAAAGAGCAGCTTATTTTCTTTTTAAATGAGGCATGATTGGGGGGCACAGTTCTCCAAAACCCTGCTTATGAGGATCCTGTGCCTGCCATTAGAATTCTTCTTTGACTTCAGGACCCAATGTGTATTCTCAATTTGCTATGACTATTACATCCCATCTAGGTCAGGAAGAATTATGTGTGTGTAGTTGAAAGGCAGTATGCATCCTAAACAGCATATCCTAATAATGCACCCACCTAGGAGGAACCCCTT
Organism: Arvicola amphibius; assembly: GCF_903992535.2. NCBI lineage: Eukaryota > Metazoa > Chordata > Mammalia > Rodentia > Cricetidae > Arvicola > Arvicola amphibius. The sequence goes on from NC_052047.1 coordinate 80,186,603, forward strand.
CTGACAATACCGAAACCAGTTTCATGCAATAAAATAAAAAGGGAGGGGGTAGAAGTGGCACACAAAAGACTTCACATGACCCTTTATTTTCACTAGGAAAAAAGGAATTACAACCACCATCTGTCCATCTACAAAATGTCCTTGGGGCCTCTGCATTGCAGTGACCATTCAGTGTTAACCCTCGGTGACCATTTGGTACTAGTCCTGTAGTGGCCACTTTGGTGGCAGCTCTGTAGAAGGCACTCAGTGCCAGCCATGCAGTGGTCATTTGGCACCATTCCTGTAGACCAGAGAAGCCCCCATTTCTGTGTAATGACTCATAGCCATCTTCCTGAAGGCCTTGAGAAATGGGATTTATAGCTCACTTTGGGGAGAAATGCTATGTCACACAGCACATAGTTTTGCTCCTGAGCTTGGTTGTAAAATTTCCAGAGAGTTCCTTTTCACTCATAGTTTGAGTGCTGCTGTGTGACTTGGTCTAACATGGCAGGTGTCAGTCGTAGAAGAAAGAATATATAGTTCTGTCCCTCAAAGATGTCACAGTCAGGCAAGGAACACAGAAAAGGATGGAATGGATGCCAGTCTGGGCAGCTCACTGATATGTCAGATGCACAGTGAATCCCTGCTGACTTAGGGTATGGATGGGAATAGTAATTAGGGTATGAAAATTAGGAAAGTTTTACCTGGTAGAGAATGTAGAAGGACATCTTAGGCCAAAGGAAAAATCAACAAAAAGCATGGAGAAGTTTTGATGTATGTATTTGGAGTGACGGTGGGTCTGCAGGGAATCTTAGGCTTCCCACACAAGGTGTTCCTGAGGACATAAAGACAAATCAGGTCCAAATGACCCCTCCCATCTGAAATACCTACCTGGGTATGGAAGACATGTGTGTATGAATGATGGCATCATGAAGCAGCTCCGAGGGATACTTGGCATGCCTTTAGGAAGACCTGATAGGTTTTGATGTTGTAGGGGAAGGGCTCTCTCAGGTTTTATGTGGATTTAGTTGACCACTTTGTGTGCCAGTTGTTGTAGAGGAAGGGCCTGCTTGTTTGTCCCATCTGCCTGACTAGTTTATACCCAAAATAACTACACAGAAACTGTATTACTTAAAACACTGCTTGGCCATTAGCTCTAACTTCTTATTGGCTAACTCTTACATATCATCTTAGCACATCTTCATTAATCTGTGTATTGCCACGTAGCAGTGACTTACCAGAGATTCTAATCGGTGTCCATCTTCAGTGGAGGATTCATGGCTTCTCTGACTCTGCCATTTTTCCTCCCAGCATTTAGTTCTATTTTCTCTGCCTACCTAAGTTCTGCCCTATCAACTGGGTCAAGGCAGTTTCTTTATTCATTAACCAATGAAAGCAACACACAAACCGAAAGGCCTCCTACACCAATTTGGTATAATTAGAGCCAGAGAATATGACATCTAGAAAAGCAGAGATGATTTTGGCATTTCAAAGCCTTTACTTACTGATGATGGAATCTCAGCCACAACATGTTTGCTCCTTCTTCAAAGATGTTTTCCCTCTAATTCAATACAACAACAACAAAAAAAAACATGTGTTATGGTTTTATTCAAACTTTAGGAGTGATAGGTTTGGGATTCTGGCTTAGTGATAGAGTCCTTGCCTAATGTACACAAGGCCCCAGCACTGTGCATAAGCAAAAGACCAAAATGTACATGTTGGTGTACTAATTTATCAGAGTTCTGCATAAGTGCATGTTAAACCAAAGCCAGAACCAAATGTATATAATTGACTTTTGTACTAGTCTAAAATCCTGTCTGTAGGAATGGAGCAGAAACTGAGTTTAAAACCCAAAGAAATTCTAGCACCTGGGAAAGTTTCACACTTTTTCTTCATTCCTAGTAACTCTTAAAGTAGCAGAAGAAAGACGGTTTGTTGGGATTGAGGCACCCTGAAGTAAGGAATAATGTCTCTGTCCAGTTAAGTGACACCACAGGCATAGGAAGCTAGAGCACGTTTACAATAAACACACTGAGGGTAAAAGATGGGTTGACTTAGGGTCAGAAGGCCAATGGAAGTTATTTACTGAGGGCTTAGTTAGGTTGTCTAATGGTTTATGCATTGTACAGCTGTGAACTCATTTGAAGTTCCTAACAGTCTTAGGAAATAGGTCTTTCTATATTTTATGTAGCTGACTCAACCAAGTTTTTATGCTTAACTAACTTGCCAGGATTCACAGTAAGTGGTACCCAGTGCCTGTGTGGTTAATCATTTTATCAAAATAAATCTTGACAAGAAAAGGTTTTAAAAAAAGGAAAGAGGTTTATGAAATCTTCCTTTATTCTCTGAGTTAGAGAGATTGGACTACATAATTAAATAATTTAAGAATTCTGGAGCAACATGATCCATTTCTAGTTTGTAATAATTCCTTGTTTTACAGACAAGGAAGTTGAGACTAAGGGTTTTAAAAATTGTACTGGGTATTTACTAGAAGTGACTCTCCAGTGGGAAAACTGTGCCTAGACAGGCAAATTTGTTGGCCACGTTCTTGGCATAACCAAGCAAGATGGATTATAAAGCAAAGGTAGGGCTCCATATCTCTTGAGAATCTTGCATCAAAGGGGAAATTACCTGCTTGGCCTTCTAAAGGAGTAGGTGGATGCTCAGCAGACTTGTGTGTCAACCACCAAACGAGGTTCTTCCTGCTCCTAGATATTCTGCTGACCCTTCAGGCTCAGTCACTTGAAGACTAGGAACACAGTCTCTTCTGTCTCATAAAGTTACTTGTAATAAGCTCCCTTTGTGTGGTATAGAATTTGTGCTGAGTGCCAGCTTGCTTCTCTCCACATCCTGATGCTTACTTTTGCACTAACTGAATGGGTGGGTGAAGTCAGCCCACGGTCAGTCTAGGAGTCCGTGGATAGGTTTGCATAGTGGCAAAGGGTCAGGGAGATCATCCTGAGCTAACTTCATGGTCCTTGATGACTTGTAAATTATGGAACTTTGAGCAAAATTCTTTACCTCTACAAATCTCAAGTCTTTTCATGCTTAAAATGAGTAAAATAATAATCCTTTTACATCAGGATTTGGGGGGAAGGCTAAAGTCAATGCAGACAAAGGACTTTGTAGTTAGTTTCTCGGTGGTTAAGAGCACTACCTGCTCTTCCAATGGTTCTAAATTCAAATCCTAGCAACCACATGGTAGCTCACAACCTTCTGTAATGAGATATGGTGCCATCTAGAGGAAGAGACCTAGTACGTTGTCCTCATCTACTTAGACCATGAAATCCAATATGGGCAAGTTTGACAGAACTGCCATATAAGCATATGCATGCTTCAGCATTGCCAGGGCATAAATTTAATTTTCATTTGAATTCATAATGGGAAGTCAATGTAACTGAGCATATTTTTCTGATACTGTGAATTGAATGCTGGATTGGTTCATGCTGGACAAATACTCTACCACTATTTCTCTAGTCATATTTAGCTAATTATAGCAAGCAAGGTAATGTCATTATAAAATTTTTGCTGTATAAGCTTATAGTTTCTGATAATATTGGATGCATTAAGATAAAGGGTCACTCAAAGGATGACTGAGATTTAATTGTGAAAGACAAATCCCCATTTTTGAAATGAATTTTGGGCCCCTAATTGGTAGCACGTGGTCCGGTATAGAATACTTTTTGCAGAGATTATCTGGTTCAGAATCACTCATACGAAGACTCCTGTGACAAAAATGCCCTTGCAGAATTTAGAGATGAGAGCACTCGCCTTTGTCCTTTGAGGCCTTGGTATGTTGATAGGGAAAGCTCTTCTCCACAGCCTCCCTTTGCCCCTGGTTAGAGACCTCAGTGCTGTGGATGTGGCATCATTGAAATCTGAATTAGCTTAGGCCTGATTTTATAATTTTTTCTTATACTTTTTTTTAAAAAAAAACCTTCATGTTAGTGATTTCTCAGTTTTGCTATATTTCTGCTTTATGTTTTAGATTTCTTAAAGCTACACATCAGGGGAGAGAAATATACACTATATATTTTTTTAAAAGTCCAATCTCTGACTTATGAATGTGCCTTATGCTAATTTTGACATGCCTATCTATCTTATATTTTTTTAATTTACATTTTTATGTGTTAGTGCTCTGTTTGCAGGTATGCCTATATGCCAGAAGAGGGCATCAGATCCCATTTTAGTTTGTTGTGAGCCACCATGTGATTGCTGGGAATTGAACTCAAGACCTCTGGAAGAGCAACCAGTACTCTTAACAATCTCTCTAGCCCTTGATATGCCTATCTTACAACAGCCTTCATTTTAACAAAAATCTAACAAAAATGTCACAGTTGACTTATGCAAATAGTCCTTTTATATTTTAAAAGAGGTACATGCAAGCATTTCATACTACTAAGCAGTTTAGTTGCAAAGAGAGAAGGAATCGGGGGACTCTGGACCTAGGGTGTGGTGTACACCGACCAGGGAGAGACATCCCTTTGCTGGTTAGACAAGTCAATTAATAGTCATAAACCTAATGCAAACCAAACAAACTAAACAGCAGCTAGTATGTATACATAGGATATATTATTGGGAACACATCCTAACACACTTAATTTTTTCTAGCTCTTACATTAGCCCGAAGAGTTAAGACCATTATTTTCAGCACCATTGTGTATTAAGAACAAAGTAGTGCTCATGCCCAGGTATCACGGGGAGTAACTGAAGGCAGAATTTAAAGTCGGTTTTTAACATCCTGCTCATCATTCTAGATTTGTTCATTAAAGCTTAATCTTAGGACTGTAACAGGCCAAGTTCCCTTTTAATTATAGCTGGACATCTAAAGGCTATCTGGTTAGAGAAATTATGGAGAAGGGCTTCATTTAAGTTGGAGTTGTTTTGGGGTACATTCTTAGTGGAAAATTTTCTTTTCTTAATTAAGGTGATTCTTAGAATAAGTCACCTCATAGTAAAAGATGGTGTTAGACGATAACTTTGCAAAAATATAAAAAAAAGATCTCCCCAGGTTAGGGAAGAGTAGCAGCATTTGGAACTGCTGTGGCGGTGTAGGTCTGTGCCCCCCAGATGCAATAGGAAGAGCAGGAGAGCTACAGTGGGAGCATTCTGTATAACACCAACAATGAAGTCCACTGAGTTTTAAATATGTCAGCCTACAGTCTCTGCTGTTGGATGAGAGGGAAAGTCTGTGAGAACAGAATGGGGAGGAGGGGGAGCATCACCCAGTAAGAGAAGAGCTTTCTGGGGGACCCAGGATAGCCACCAGACAGAGTTTTAATAAACATCTGTTGGGAAGGTATGGGTGAGTTAACACCCAACTTTCAACTGTTTCTCCCTGTGTGTGAGTTGTGTTTTCTGTGTAAACTATAAGGGATTGGGGTGCAGTGAGAGTCGTTGTGACAATCTGGTCCTTTGGCCCTGTGATGATCAATATCAACACTGGTTTTAGGTCTCCCTCTCAAATTGCTGGGAAGTCACTGGTCTGCAGGAACCTGACCAGGGAAATCCTCCAGTTCCGACACTGCTGCTGCTCAAATGTGCCACTCCTTACCAACACTAAGGAAGAATTTCCCAGGGGGCTTCTGTGATGGTTGTTCAACACATTTCCTTCTTGAGATCATGTTTCTTTTCCTGACTAGACCTGGCACATCTGTGCGCTCCTTTTTACCAATTCTTCCCTTTCAGAATTTGAATGTCTAAGCACTCATTTGAAAGCCAGCCTCGTTTCCCAAACAGGTGAGTGGTAGCATAAATTTGCACGATGCTGCTTTCCTATGAAATTTAATGTTTTGCTTTCTTTGCTCCAGGCTTACCCTTCATAAAACCACATTTTCCCCCATTTAATTCGCAAGGGAACAGAAGTCACACCAGCAGTCACGAAAACCACCTGAACCATTCTTTGTTTATTTCTAGAAATACTTTATAGGGCCAGTGAAAGATGTTGATGCTATCTTTTTTAATATTCTGAAGAATAATCCTATTAAATAAAAAAACAAGGAACCTGTTATACCCACAAGGCAGAATTACCCAAAGCCGACTGGCAGGGGTTGAGTTACTTTGCAATACCCTAGCAGTGTGCTGTTCCTATCATTCCATCAAGGGCTTGGTGAATGAGAAATAATTTGTGGGCTCTGCTCATCTCTCGTTGCGAACTTTGTTCTGTGGAATTAGATACAACTTTGACAAATTAGAAAAGGCTCCCGGGTGCCCCGCTGTCCCCAGAGAAGTACAGTCCTCTGATTGTGTGCTGGCCTTCTGCAGTCCTGCCACGTCAGGTCATCAGCGACAGTCAGTCCATTGAGCGTGCTTTTTAATAAGCAAGTCTGTCACCACCAAGTTCTTCCGATCTTCCGACCTCGAATTAATCCTCAGGACACACCGACTTTCTTCTATATTTCATCTGTGGCAAAAGGCCCTCAACAGAGAAAGAAATATCTCCTTTGTTTGTAGCACGTGGACAACAAAATTAACCTTTGAGATTAACTGAGGTTGAGGATTATGTCTTATCTTTTTCCCGAGACAGTGGGGTGGGATTAGTACTTGCATAAGGTAGCAAGCCCAGACTTTGTTCTCTCTTCTCGATGGATATAGCTAATGAAGGGCATTCTTACTCCCCCACGCCCAAGTTGATTTTGGGTCTTAGAGAAATAAGAGATATAAAATACCAACTTATAATTGATTCTTGATAAATCTAAAGATAAAAATCTTATCTTTTTCTAAAAGCACATGATCACCCTTGCCCAGTGCAAGTCTTGGATCCAACTCTGTCCTGATGCAGAGCCAGAACCATGAATGGTACCGTAAAGAACCATATATAGGGGAAGTGTGTCCCTTTGTTGGTTTACACAGTGTCAGTGGGAAGCTGTGGGGATCCACTATTCTCCTAATGCAGAACCAGGACCATGAATGGTACCCTAAAGAACCATATTTAGACGAATTGTGTCCCTTTAGTGGTTTACACAGTGTCAGGTGGGACGCTTTGGTTCTGTAGGATATAGGCAATACCAGGCTGGCATGTAAACATTTTGTGACTTTTTATTTTTAAACATAAATGATTAAATAAGATGAACAAGAGATTTGTGTTCTTACTTCTACGAGGCATAATCAAGATGCAACTGGATTTAGAGATACAACTGTTTTTAAAGTAATGTTGATGAAAACAAACACATTTGTTTGTAGACACATTTGTGGTGGGACTTGATGGGATGTCAGCTGTATCGTGAATGTCATTCTTGGTCTCTGGAACATCTTGAAGGGTGAAGCAAAGGGAATCAAGATTGTGTCAGTTCCACCTGTAAAAATCCCCAAAATGACACTCACTGTTTGCTGCTGAGAGTACTAGTTACTCTGTATGTTTTTTTTTTTTTTTTTCGTTTATTTGTTGGTTGGTTGGCTTGTTTGGTAAGGTCTTCACCTTATAAATAGAACTTGATCATGACAAGATATGACAGCCACTCATGGCCAAACTTAGGCACCCAGCTTCATGCCTAGTCATTCTTAAAGTGATTGAAAAGATCTGGAATTTGGAACAATTATTTATCCTGTTCTTAATCACTTCCTGAAGCCAAATGCTTTTTCTACTAGAAAAGCATTCTGATTCCCATTTCTTAAGACTTGAATGGATTCTGGGGATCTGACCTTTTAGAATTGTGACACCTTTCATCAAATAGGGTAATTTTTCCTAGTCTATTCCTCTTCCCCTCTCTCTCCTTCCTTTCATTCTTCCTCATTTTATTTTTAACTCAGCAGTAGCAATGGCCAGAGCAAATAGTAGAATAAGAGAGATTGTGCTCTAGCCGAGAGACTAGGGTTATACAGAGTGGAAAAATGACCACGTCAGTCCCCATGAGCCAATTACGTAATGCTCAAAGTTTCAGGGTAATGAAAAAGAGGCATGTGTTGGGATCCCCAGTTCCCCATTATCATCGTCGTGAGCTAGGTACTTATCGTGTGTTGTGCTGGTTTTGGCTAAAGAAAGTGCTTTGAGGAAGCAGCTTTTAAGGCTCACTTGATGTCTCTGGAAGGCAATAAAGATTTCTATTTGCAAGTAGCCCTCTTTTCTATGGAGTGTGTTGTGTTGGCATTGTCAACTCCAGCAAAATAATAGCTTCTTTATTTTCTTTAGAGGGAAGAATAGCAGGTCTATTTCCCAGACCTGGTTTGAATGTGGACATTTTACTTTCTGGGTGTGCAATCTGTTCGGGTCGTTTAACTTCCTTCTCAATATTCACATTAGCTGTGCAGAGTTAATGCAGTCTGTTAAACACTGCTAAAGAGCTGCTGTAAAGGCCAATAAGGAGCAAGTGATGAAAGGCTCTGTTTTACGATTCTACATGGAATCTAGCTTTTCAAGTACATTTATAACCTAGGTAGATGTCTTGGACCACAGCAAGCTTAAGCATGATGCATGATGCAGGTAGACTTGATTTTATTTGGCTATTCTATCCATTGTCTGGAAGTTCCTTGAGAATAGAAACGTAATTAACATTTTGAATTTTTTATTTTATTTTATTTTATTTTCTGTTTATGGGTGTTTTGCCTGCCTTCATGTCTGTGTACCATGTGCCTGCCTTGGATTCCCTAGAAGTGGAGTCACACATGGTTATGAGCTGCCTCTGGGTGCTGAGAATTGAATTGAGGTCCTTTGGAAAAGCATCCAGTGAACCATTGAGAAATCCAGTCATCTCGTACCAATGAAAATTAAAGCCCAGCTCAATGGCTCAATCCTAGTAGACAACTGGTCAAAGAGATCAGATGTTTGGCACATTTAACTGTATCATTAATAAGGGTACTCAATTGGATGTTAGACTTGAGGATTCATATATATCTGCTCCTCATGGAAATGTATGTTACAGTACCATTTTGAATCAGTTTTCACATATTCATATGATAAGATTCCATAGATAATATTCACCTCAAATTCTGATGAGGTCTAAGGAAATTAAAAATAGTGATAAAAAAATAGGATTGTCATTACCCCCCACCCAGTTTATCATAAGGAGTGCAAAGTGAGTACTCGTTGGTGTGCTGGGGAAGTTCTGCTGACACACTCGGCTGCACAATCACACTGACCACCTCCAACACTCCGCTGTGTCCAGAAAAGCAACACTTGTGTAAGGTGAAGTCAAGACTATCCGGGTGTCAGCCTGGTAGGCAAAAGAACACAAGAAAGTACGTTCGAGATCCTGTGGGAGTGGGAACCAATCCACAGCATCAAACAGACTGTTCTCCACACACAAGACCACTCTGCTCACTTTGTTCTGAGGAAAAGATGGCATGGGTTTTCTTTCTTATTTCTTCCATCCTTCCTCCCCTCATATCTGGCATTTTACAATGAAATTTCCAACAGATATGGCTTGCCCAACAGACATCACAATGCATTGATGGCGTATGTGAGCCAGACTTTCAGTATAGGATTAAACTAAACTAAGTTCTCTCAATGCAACAGGCAAAAGTTGACTTTAAGACACAGAAACAAAGAAACTGAGTAAAAGCAGAATCTTGGAATCACTTCACTTCAGCACTGCAGAGCAGATGATGTGTAATCCGTGCTACAAATTACAGAGAGAGGCAGAGGCAGGAAGGAAGTCTTTAGAACGTCTGATGTGGAGAACTTTCATTGGCAGAAACTCAAGTCAATCACTTCTACAGAAATCAAAAATTCTTCAACTATAAAATAAAATGAGAAAAATCCTCTATCCCATATAAGAACCCATCCCCAGATACACATGAGGGTGGAATCAGGCTTGGTTTAGTAATGCCTATTTTTAAGTTATTTTATTTTCTTAAATATAATCTATCTATGCCATATTTACATAGTTTCCAAACTATTTCATGTTGACCAGGTTTTACTATCTCCAAAACCAAATTCAGAAAATAAAATATATTTCATACCTATAAAAACTGAAAGAATTTTTAGTATTATTTTTCTACTAATTGTAAAGGTAGAATTTATTTACTATGGACAAATTAGGAAAGTTCAAAAAGCTACATAAAAAGGAAAGCAAAATCGATGTATAATTCTTCACAATTAATGTATAAACATTGCTTTTAGAATTTCAAAGGATCAAGGACTTTCCATTTTTTTAGTTTGTAGATTAATGCTTGTACTGTGATTCTTTTTTTACTTTATGGTGTTTCATAAACATTGTATTATTTCTTAAAATAAGACTTGAAATTGCTTAACACAACCCTGACATGTATAAATTGTGTGGTATTTAACAAGGTTAATATTTTTAAAATTCAGTGTTCTCCAGTTCTTAATTATTATTTTCCAAATAAAATACATGAACAAACAACAAATATCCCACACATACATTGTACACATATTACTGACTTTTTTCCTTGTGCCAAATTCCAGGAAGAGCCTCCTCAATATAGGCTATAGACAGCTTCAATATCCAGTTACCTTATAGGAGAAATATCCTTCCAGAAGAGCAGGAAGGTTCAGCCACAAGTGTTCTGGGCTCCAGAAAATAAACCTTGTATCTACCCTGGAAGGAGGTAGGTACTCACTCTTCAGAGAATTAGATCATGGACTTCAGGATCAAGGGGAAAGGTCATAAAATGAATGAAAGTAAATTTTTTTCATGTTTCTATATGAACAAATGGGAACAGAAAAAAATGTGAAAACTGTAGAAAGTCCTTGTGGTATTTTGAACGACAATTCTCCCCTACCTATAGAATTAAAGATTTGAACACTTGGTTGCCTGGGAGTGGCACTGTTTGAAAGACTTAGGAGGTGTGGCCTTGTTGGAGGAAGTGTATCACTAGAGGCGGAATTTGAAGCTTCAAAAACCCAGAGTCTCTGTCTTCCTATTGCCTGCGAATGAAGAGGTAGCTCTCTGCTACTTCTCTGGCATCATGTCTGCCTGGATGCTCCTGTGTCCCACCATGATGACAATGACTAAACGTCTGAAACTGTAAGTAACCCTTAATTAAGTGCTTTTCTTTATAAGAGTGGCCACAGTGATGGTGTCTCTTCACAGCAACAGATCACTGATGAAGACGGCCATTATATACAGTAGCATGGCAAGCCAACTCTCAAAAGACAATGGAACAAAGTAGAGAGGGCTGTTTATCCAGATCCATCTAGACTGTGGGTATCGTGTATCGTCTCCAACAATGACTTCATTCAAAATCCCAATCACTCTTCTTCCCAGAACAGCCATCCCACTCACACTTATGGATCTGATCCCTGGCAGCTGCACTTGGCCCTTTCCATGACTAATGTGGCCGGTGCAAGTCAGATTGACTAGATATTTCCTCAAAGTCTGTATAAATAGAATATACCTTCAGTTACAAGGCATTGAAAACTCTGACTCATATTGGCTTAGGCCAAAGGATTTTTGTTGGCTCCTGTACATAAAGTATTGTAAGAGAGACTTAGGCTTTGGTTTGATTGGAAACTTAGATGATATCATCAGGATCCAAGTATTTGCTCGTCTCCCTCTGAGCAAGCTCTTCCTTCGAGCTGGCTATCCCAGTATCAGAGTCACTGCACTGAGTTGTGCCCAAGGGTAAAGAGTGAGCTTGAATCAAATATTCAGGATACGTTGTCCCGTGGTTTACTCTCACCTGACTTGTTTAGGTCCCATGCCCATCACTGAATCTTCAGTCACTGGCCTTGATAACAGACTCCCCTTAGTCAACAGAAGTCATTTTAGGTTTTCCTCTTGAGCTGGGGGTGAAGTTTGTATAAGAAAGGGCAAGGAATTGGAACGCTGTCTGGAAATACATCTAGATGAGGATAGGAACACACTTTTCCTAGCATTTCACATCGTCCAAGCCTGAGACTTTAACTTGTTGGTTGTTACAGAGCTAAATTCTACCGAGGGAGGGACGGACAGTAAAGAGGAAAGAAGAAAGCAGTGGAAAGATATACACAAAGTTGCTGATGGCCTTTCAGTTGCTGCTTCTAGCTCTTTCTCAAGGCTATTCTGCTTTTGCCCCCGGTCCCTGCAAAGTCCCCACGTGTTTATAATAAATTTCCTCTTTGTTTAGATCATTCTCAGTTGTCACCTGCCTGTTTGCATTTATGAAGATGTAGGAAATATCCCTAACCTTCCTCCGAGGCTGCCTGTTTTTATTATCTCCCTCTGCCTCACATGTGGGCCTTCTGTTTGATAATTCTTTTCCCTCTATTAAAGGTGAGCTCATAAGTGCCGTGAATAAATAGCAAGGAAAATCAGAGAACACAAGGAGATGGCCATGTAGCTAAGATGGACTGTCTGTAATCTATCAGGTGACTGATATGATATACAGAAGATTTGGATACCACTTTCTTAAAAAATACTTATCAGTTCCTCAAAAGGAATGAGGAACAAACCTTCAAACAAGTTTTTCTTTTTCCCTTTCCTGTTGTACCATAATGTGATGTTATGTGTAATACTTTTTTTTAAAAAAAAAAAAAAAGCCCATAAAAGTGTCCTGGTTGGCATGCAACATCATGACAAACCCTAGTGGATTGTGTCAACAGTTTTACTCCATGTTGCATTAAGGGGTATATTGTAATGTGACTGATACCCATGGGACAGCACATCACAATGGGAACTGTCTTAGAAACAGGAAAGAATGAAAAGTGTTTGTGTGCTGTTGGGTTCCTGACTGATGAGTGCTATTGGATTTCTGCGTGATCCCCCTTTCATCTGTAATTAGCCAAAATATAGCTCCACTCTTTAGGCATGGGCAGACTGTGAGTTTGAGTTGAACATCTCTGAATCTCTTTTCAGTGTTTTTAGTAAAAACATCTTTCTATACTTTGGAATTGCTTTCAGAACTTTCATATCAAAAGAATCCTACCCCTGCTCATATATGTCTTTTCTCTTTCAAATTTCCAATATTTTCTGTCTCTTATTCTTTTAAACCTGGAGGCAGAAAAAGAACCTAAACAAACCACAGAGCACCTTTTTTACCTTTTACTGTAAGGTCCATGAGAGCACACATAATGAGAGTTTGTTGAATGAGTTGCTGATCAATATTCATCTTTGTGACTTGTTTGTGTGTTCAGTGTGGCATTTAATAAAGCACGGTAAATGAATCGATTTCTTAAGACTTTCTTAGCAAATAATCACAAACACAGAGGTTTCAAAGAGATCTGTCCCCCACAGTTCTAGAGGACACAAGTCCAAATTTAAGGTGCTGAAAAGGCCACGCTCCCTAACCAGTCTTAAGGGGAGAGTCACTTCCAGCATTCTTCAGAGACACCACACAGTCCCATCCAATTTTTGCTTTCAACCTTGGATAAAAATGTCAGGTTTATTATTAATAAAGAAAGCGAGACCTGGGTAGCCAGCACCTGTATATCAAGCAGGGGAGGATGTGCCTGCCATATTTTCGTACTAGCATAGCAGTGTGACTGTGGGTTTATATTTTTCCCTTTGATGGATATCTGTGGGCACACAGAGTTGTTTGTTTCTTGAAACAGGAACTCATGTAGTCCAGACTGGCCATGAACTCCTGATTCATCTGCCTCTGCCTCTCAAGAGCTATGATTTAGGTAATTAATAGTTTTCTTTTATTCTTAAGACTGGGCTCTGTCCTCCACATCTGGATGTGTCCTCTCTTAAAAGCAGAAAAATTCTGAAGCAAATGAAGTCAGCTAGAATTCATCATAGTTGAAACTCTTCATCATGTAGGTTGATATCTAAGATTGATTGTGAAAGTTCCTTTATAAGAAATAGTTAAACTTTACCTATAAAAGGAATTCAGTAGCTCAACACTCCCTAGTTGTAGGAAATGATCACCCTAGAAGAGAACATTTTTTCTTAGTAATTATACAAAATAGAACTTCTTAATTTGGCTAAGCTTAGTTAAGAAAATAAAAAACCTCAAAGGAGTAAAATAAAGGTACTTGCTGAATATCTTTCAAAGGTTCAGTATAAATCAAATTTTTGATGACTCAAAGGTCATGATGCATTCCCTAAACAACTTTCTTATATAATTTTACACTTGATTATATTCTTTTTTTTTTTTTTTTGGTTTTTCGAGACAGGGTTTCTCTGTAGCTTTGGAGCCTGTCCTGGATCTAGCTCTTGTAGACCAGGCTGGTCTCGAACTCACAGAGATCCGCCTGCCTCTGCCTCCCGAGTGCTGGGATTAAAGGCGTGCGCCACCACTGCCCGGCTTGATTATATTCTTAAAATAAAATATAATAAATTATTTTCCCTGAAGTTCACTACATGGTGACTTCTATTGAGCACATGGCGATATGTCTAATTTAAAAAATATTTTGTTTCCTAATAAGAACTCCGATTTAATTTTTTATGTGTTTATAGTAAGGTATAGGTCTCACCTATATCTTTGCAAATTAAGTGACATGACTTAATTTCCATGGGTTCCCTTCCAAAGGGTTATGTAGCAGTCTGGTCCTAAACATACCATACATACACACACACACACACACACACACACACACACACACACACTCATACTGTTTGTATATAACATCTACCTTTCTGAAGACAGAGGTGTACACCCATCCTAGGTTTGTCAACTGTCCACACTCAGAACATTGATAGGATCTGCTTACTGGTAGAAGTCAGAGAGCAGCATAACAAGTTTGAATTAGGGCCTGAGACTAAAATATGGAATTAGCAGGCCTGTAGCTTTTCATTTTGTAAGTATAGAGGATTATTCCAAATTTCTGAGAAATTTTGTGCCTTCCCACCATTCTCTGACTGCCAAATGCTCACTCAGAGGAGGATGATGTTAATTTATCTATTTATTTTTGGAGGTGTGTGTATGTGCAGGTACCTGCATGTGTGTATGCCCACCAAAAGAGGATACCAGATCCTCCTGGAAATTGAGTTACAGGTGGTTGTGAGCAGCCGAATATGAAGTCTTCAACAAGATCACCGTGTGCTCTCAAACGTTAAAAGGTTACAATGTCTTCTGCATCTCTTTATAGTATTATGTCATGTTGAGTGCCAGTTCACTGCTGATTCATTCCTCGAGTGTATTCTTGCCAGGTGTTATGAAAGGAAAGCCAAGCCTTTCTCACGGCCAGCAGCATCACAACAGCATTAACCCTCATCTTTGGTACCCTGAAAGTTGCAGCACAGGGCCTTGCTTTTGTCTATCCCTCTACCATTCACTTCGGATCTCTCCCACACCCAAATGTGTACAAGTTTTACACTGTCACATCTTTGCTGACTTTTATACTGTTAGGTCTCAAAATTACAGAGCAGCGCTGTACAGAATGAGAAAATTTGACATAAATGAGATCTCAGAGCATAGATTTAAGGCTTCTGAGCTACTTTATTTCTGCGTATATACTTGATAAGAGCATCGGATGAATCAAGCGAAGAATGAACAAAGGATGAGGGGGTATTCACGGCACATTCAGGCCTTATCAGGTCTGCGATCAGTTATCTGTTGAAGAAAATTACATTGCATCTGTCAATAGACTTAATAACTCTGGGCCTGTGATTTCATAATGGATAATCACACAAATTCAGGAAGCTATACCATATGCCATTCCAGTTTTCTCCTCTCTTATTCACCTTAATTTTCTAGATGACTGAAATTATCTAGCCCTGCACTGGAGATGGCTCACATGGAAATACGGCCTGGAGGAATCCAGCCCCTCCCACGTCAGGCCTGTGCAGGTTGAGGCTGCTGGGTTTTGTCTGCGACTCAGGCATCTAATTGAAATGAGCAGAACTTGGAAATTGTAAACCTGGACAATGCAAGTGATTAATGGATGGGAAACAGTGCAGGGAAGATGTGGAACAGCTGGGGGAACTGAGGAGGGAGAGACGGGCTGGGGAAGGCCGATGATGCAGCGTCTGATGAAGAATTCCACATCTCTGTATGTGAACCATGTGGGATGTAGAGTAAATGCAGATTGTTCTAGAAAATCTTTCTAGGAATCAGGGACTCTCAAGGACACTCATTTCCATTGATTAATGCTGTTATTTCTATTTATAGAATCATTTATTCATTTATGTATAATATGGCCTCTGTATCAGTAAGTAACGGTGTTTGTTGACTTAAAGTACTAAATGACTTAATTTCAGCCAACTGACCAAGTAGGTGTTTCTTGTTCTCAGGTGAGATCTGGTGAAGGCAATTCCTTGTGTGGCTTGGGCTGCTCGGTAACATCATCGAGAGCTCAGACTCTTTCCGCCATTCCTCTAGTCTCTCTACCACAGCCCTTGTCCTCATGTTGTGTCCAGTGCCAGGTGACCACTGTGTCTGTGGACCATCCCTTTCCTGTGCAGGACAGGAGTCCTCACCATGTGGCCCTTCATATCAGAAGCAAGCCTGGCCAGAGATTCCCAAGAGATGCTTGCTGGAATTTCATTAGCCCAAACCACTTCTCATAGACAAGGAGGAGGCTTCCAAAGAAGCAAAGTAAGTCAGTATCTGGCTTGGGCATATTGCTGCCTAAAAACAGCTGGAGATGTGTGACCCGGGAAGAAAAGATGAACATGTCAGTTCAGCAATGACCAGGGGCTCCAGCCACCATATGCTCAAGCTCCCAAGTAAAGAGAACCCAAGAAGTTTTGCCAACTGTGCTATTACTGGGTGGGCCTAGCAAAGGCAAAGGTGAAGGTCACCAGGACACTACTGTTACCTGTCTTTGCTTGGTTTCTTTCTATTATTTTTTTTTACAGTTTCACATATAAACATTTTACACACTGGCCGCTTTCATCTTCCACCTCCACACCAACTTTCTTCACCCTCTCTCTTTCCTACAACTCTCTCTCTCTTTCTCATGGATTCTTTAGTCTTAGTTTTGTTTGTGTTATGCCAGGGTTAATCAGGACCATCTCTTTAACTGTGGGTTTGGAACTATCCATCGGAGCTTGGATGGCTCAGTCATGGGTACACAATTAAAGGCAGTGATTCTCTGTCTCCTAGAATTTGTCAATAGTCAATGCCCAGGTGTTCAGGGTATAGTCCCATGAGCAGCTCCCTCTTCTTTGACCGATTGTTGGGTGAGGACCAGTCTTGTGTGGGCCCAGTACAGGGAACTTTAGTTGTCATGAGCTAATGAATGTGATGGCTGTGTTGAGTCTAGAGAAGGAAATTTCACAGGCCTTCACCTATGGAAGGGCTCTTAGATACTTCCTGCCCTCTTTCCTGACTTTCGAGTGCTAGAATGAAAAGCTTGTGTGTATATGCACTACGCAGCACATTTTCAAAGTAAGGTCATTCATTTTCTTGATTTTAGTATTTTTTGGGTTTTTTTTGTATATTCTTTTCTTGATTCTATAATTCTTTTTCTTTGTTAATGTATTTTTAAAATTGATTCTTTGGGGATTTCACACCATGTACCCCAATCCCACTCATTTCCAAGTCCTTCCATGTCTGCCCTTCACCCTTGTAATCCCCCCCCAAAGAAAACAAATAATTAAAATTAACATTAAAATTTTAAAAACATTATGCCAGCCCCTCTGGGCAATGACCTGCTCCTCTATTAACCGCAGCCTCCCTCACACCGGTCACAGCTGTCTTGTCTCCAGTTCCACCGTGTGTGTGTGTGTGTGTGTGTGTGTGTGTGTGTGTGTGTGTGTGCGCGCGCGCGTGTGTGTGTGTACCATTTGGCTCCTTCTTTCCCACCCTTCCATCACATATTCATCCGCTGTAGTGGCACTGGGAACTGAGATGTGTCACATAGCATACCCTTCTGCCCAAGCCACATCACAAATGCTCACTGAAATGAGTTTTTGGTCTGGTTCAAGGCCTCTGGCTTCTGCAACACCATCAATACTGGACCATCACAGAGACCTCCACTCCTCTCTGCTGCCTTCTGATGTCCTGAGGCTATGGTTCTGCCAGTTCTCTTGTGCCCACACCACTGGGGCCACACCCTCATGCCAACTCTCCCGTGTCACCAGGGCCACCTCTCCTCAACGCATGCCATCTCCTGGGCCAATATATGTTGACTAATGAGGGGCAGGGCCAGCTCTCCTGCACCCACGCTACTAGGGCCAGCTCTGTTGCATTCTCTCCACTGGGACCAGCTCTCCTATGTCCATGCTGCAGGTGGTCATTGAGGGGTGGGGCCAACTAAGCAAAGCCCTTGATCACCAGCATGGCTTCAGGCTGCAGTTTAGACCACAGGCATATGCTTTCACAGATATTCTACATCAGACACACTGAACAAAGAGGCGTAACTAAGATCTTCATATGAGAGAGAAAATTGTAGCATTTGTCTTTGGACCTGGGGTTACCTTTACTCACGATGATTATGTCCAGCTCCATTTATTTCCCTGCAAATTTCATTTTCCTTTACAGCTGAATACTATTCCATTGTGTATAGGTACCCCATCTTCACTAGTCACTCACCAGCTGGTGGGCATCTGGGCTCTGTCCTTCCAGGAGTGGTACAGTTGGCTCATATGGTAGTTTTATTATTTATTTGTATCTATCTATTAATTTATTTTTGAAAAAATAACCTGAACTTATTTCCAAAGTGGCTATACAAGTATGCGCTCCCATCAACAGTGTATAAGTACAACATATCCGCACCAGCATCTGTTATTATTGCTGTTTTTGATGACGGTCATTCTGAGTGTGTTAAGATGGAATCTTAACGTGTGTGTGTGTGTGTATGTGTGTGTGTGTGTGTGTATGTGTGTGTTTGGAGATCAGGACAGGGTGAAGGGTGTCTATCTCTATAGCCTTGGCTATCCTTGAACTCACTATGTGGACCAGGGTGGATTTGAACTAACAGATCCACTGCCTACCTCTGCTTTCTGAGTGTTGTGGTTAAAGGCATGTGCTACTATGCCTGGCTTCTTAAAGTGGTTTTAATCTGCATTTCCCTTATGAATAAGGATGCTAAACACTTTTTAAATTGTTTTCTTGCCATTTCTTCTTTTAAGAATATTCTATTTAGTTGTGTAGCCTATGCACACCCCTGCCCCTGCTTTCCTTGTTAGATTGGATCTTACTCTATAGCTTTGGCTGGCCTAGAGCTTGCTTTGTAGACCAAGCTAGACTTGAACTTATAGAGTTCCACCTGCCTCCATCTCCAGGTATGGGGGTTAAAGGATTTCATGTATATTCAACATGTTGCCCATTTTTGAATAGGTTCTATTTTGATGTTTAGATTTTTAGTTTTCAAAATATTCTTGTAACTAATCCTCTGGTGGATGCATAGTTGGCAAAAAAAAAAACATTTTCTTCATTCTATGAACTGCCTCTCCATTTAACCAACAGATTATTTTTCTGTGCAAAGCTTTTTAAAAAAATTTTCATGAAATTCAGTTAGTCAGTTGTTGGTCTTATTTCCTGGACTATTAAAGTCCTATTCAGAACAATCATCACCTATGCTTATATGTTGAGACATACCCCTTCTCATTTCCTCTAGTCATTTTAGATTATCTGGTTTGATATTGAAGTCTTTGATCCATCTGAGCTGAGTTTTGTGTAAGATAAGAGATAGGGATCTAGTTGCATCCTTCTTTATGTTGGTACCTAGGTTTCTCAGCACTATTAGTTAAGGATGCTGTCCTTTCCCCATTGTACATTTTTTGCATCCTTGCCAAACACTCAATCAGCTGTTCTTTTGTGGACTTATGAATATGTATAGATGAGATGTTTGAAATTTCTCTCTCCATGTATACTTTCTTAATTAGCTTTCAACCCCACCCCTATATTATAATTTTCTCTTTTATTTTGAGTTTTTTGGTCTCTCCTTGCCTTCATTACCTTTCTTTTCTTTCCCTTCTCTTTACTTCAAGCTTTCATTGCTTCATTATTTGTTCTCATTAGCAAACCCCAGTGACATAGGCTCTTTCTCCTCTCTATCCCAGGGTCCCTGAATCTGGGGTTATCATTTGAAGATGGTCACATATGTGTGTTTTCTGTATTCTTTGGGGAGAATGCATGTGGAAGTCACTCCAAAGGTATGAACCAAGTCTACGTCTTCTGTTGTTCACCTGGAGAAATCAAAAGTATCTTGTTAAAACGAGAAAAGACAGAGAATAGGTGCTAAATTTATAGTATTGAGAATGTCACAGCCTTGTGGCTTCGGTCAGACCATTTACAAGGGAACCAGTTAAATAAGGTCCTTTGACTTCATTATTTTCCAAGGTCCACACAGCAAGGATGTTTCTAGTGACCAATTCTCTCCAGAAAAGCAAGAGTCTTGGCAAGTGGAGCTTATCTCCCATTTGTGAATAACTGGGTACGTTTGGTACCTAGAATGGTCCTAATTGGAAGGACCCCAAGGAGTAGATGTGTAAATGTGTTTGTGACTCTTGTGGATGTATTCTCATACACAGCAATCCTGATATTTGCTGCGCTATCAGGATACCCTGAGACTTGCTATCATCTAAGAAAGACACTGTTGGGAGATGGGCTATGCTCCTATACCACCCAGTAACGGTCTCTGGTCTCATTGCACTGGACTCCATTCCCTGTTCTGACACCTAGTTGTGGGAGATACCGGGGTGGGGGTGATAGGGAGGTGATGCCCAAGGAAGTGATGCCTGGGCATGGTGCCCAGAGAGGTGATGCTTAGGGAGGTGATAACTAGGGAAGTGATGCCCAGGGAGGTGATGCTTAAGAGGGTTATATCTAGGGGGTGATGCTTAGGGAAGTGATGCCTGGGGGTGATACCTAGGGAAGTGATGCCTAGGGGAATGATACCTAGGGAGGGAATGCCTAGGTAGGTGATGCCTAGGAGAGTGATACCTTGGGGGGTGATGCCTAGGTAGGTGATGACTAGTGAGGTGATGTCTGGGGAAGTGATGCCTAGGGAGGTGATGCCTGGGGAGGGGGAGGTGATACCTAGGGAGGAGATGTCTGGGGAGGTGATGCTTAGGGATGTGATGTCTGGGGAGGTGATGACTAGGGAGGTGATGTCTGGGGAGATGATGACTAGGGAGGTGATGTCTGGGGAGGTGATGCCTAAGGAGGTGATGACTAGGGAGGTGATGTCTGGGGAGGTGATGTCTGGGGAGGTGATGCCTGGGGAGGTGATGTCTGGGTAGGTGATGACTAGATTATGATGCCTAGGAAGGTAATGTCTTGGGAGGTGATGAGGTGTTGAGCTTTTCATTCTGCTTGAGAGAAAACTTTTTTCTGTCCAGATGCACAACCACTCTGGAAATTCATTCAAAAGCATAAAGGACCAGTGAGTCTTCTGAGATATTTTCCTTTTCCTCGGAGGCATTCCTTCTCTGCCTTTGCATCTCAAACTTCGGGATGCACATTTCCCTGGCCAGCTCTTTCTTACATAGGCCATGGGGGAGCTTGGGCACACAGCTCCTCTCTGCCTTCTGCCAGTGTGCTACTCACTGTTTTGCTTTTTTTTTCCCCCCCTGAATACAGGTTTTTGTTTTGTTTTGTTTTCAAGGCAGATGAAACTTCATGGACTATTTCTTCCTACTTTCCTAGAAACAAAGACTGGCCCAAGGGAGGGAGTGTGAGACAGGAGACTTACACAGAAAGTCACTTCTCAGCATCCGCCAAGGAAAGTGCTGACCTAGTGGAGGGGCCCTGGGATTTGGAGCCAGGGCTCCAAGAAGCTGCACAGCTGTAAGAGCGCATTAATCACGCAGCTTCCTCAGCACCAGGGAGAGTGGGATTTCCGTGATCAAGGGCTCGGTATAAACAAGGTTGTAGTCTCTCTCTTTCTCTCTCCCTCTCCCTTCCTTCCTTGCTCCCTCCACCTTTCTCTCTCCCTCCCTCTCTCTCTGCAGCTTCATTCTCTCACTCTAGCTTAATGGCATTTTTTATTTCAAAGAAGAGTAGATGCTTTTCCTTTCTCCCCCAACTGCTCTTATTTTCTGTTATTTGCACTTTCCCAGTTGAAGTGCAACAGATGTTTCAAAAGGGGTTGGAACAAAATTCCTCATTAGGGACCATGACAGATAAATCACATCCCTAGCTGCACTACCCCCATTTGCTCAGATCTTGGTGGATTTTTTCCCAGGGTGAGAAGTTGAAGAAGAATCTATAATAAAACTATAACAAAAAGAACATGATAATAATCACATTTATTGGCTGAGCTGGGAGCTGCTGCTTGTGTGAGTACTATCCCATCTGTTAATTCGCTCCACACTCAAAGCCACCCTCAGGGACAGGTATTATTGCCTTCGTTTAACTTATAAGAAATGGAAATGCAAACGGGACTGGGGAATTGAGCAAAAAAAACTTCAGCTGATCCACATTTGAAGAGTTTGATTAGAATATGGAATGCTACAGTGTCCACACACATTTTGTTTCAGATTCCCACAGTAAACTAAGCTTTCTAAGTGTTAACAGTGAGATTCCTACTACCAATGTGTTCTGGACTTCAACTTTGCCTCCATTATCTGTGAATTTCCAAGGCTGTCTTAGATATACTCATCAATGTTTTTCTCTCTCAAATTGTGATGTTTTTGCAAACATTAATGATGGCCATATACCCAGCAACAGACTCTCAGAGTAAAGCAGATTGCACTGTAACTCCTTTATATACTTGTACGCATGCAGTATGGCTTCTCTGATGTCTGATGCCAGATGAACAGTTACGTCAAGTCGCTAAAGCAAATGTGTCTTCAATCAGACGTAAGCAGATAATGACTGTAGCTTACTGTTTATTACGTGAGGATGTTAGGGTAAAGGGACACAAGCTATGAACTCTTTTGTAACCCTCATTTCTCCTGTGGTCCAGTCTTCCAGTCCCTCTCTTTCAGATCTCTGAGCCAAAATCATCTTACCAAGAACTTTCTTAGTCACTTTATTCCAAATGGTTACATACTTACTAACTAGTCATACTTACTAACTGGTCAACCTATTTATCAGGGATTTCTGTCTGTTTTGAATGGTGGGACTGAAGCAGGCTCTCATACATATTTCCTGAAGAGATCAGAAGTCAAATAACAAAGTGAAACAAAATCCTTTGAGGGGAATCAGAGTGGCATTAAAGGGTTTCTAAATAAAAGAATTTGAGGACTTTAGTCTTGAGATTTCTCACTGACGAAAATGCGATTCTTTCTTCGAAGGTCAGTTTCCTAATCATGATGTTAAAGTTGTGAACACATGTGAGCTTCCTTGCAGAGGACAGTGAGGAAATGTGGTAGCCACATATCTCAGGCCAGCAGTGTAATTTTACATTACCATGTATAACCTGAAGCTGTGGTGTGCAGCTTGCAGGAAACCGGGTGGTAGCAAGACAGATAAAACTTCTTTTCCACGTGATGTCTGGTTTTTTTGTTGTGACTGTTGTTGTTTTAATCATTGATACAGAGAACAGATCTTCAATGATCCAGAATCCAAACAACAAGGAAAACATTCCTGAGTGCTTATTATAGTAATTATTGTTAAACTGAAACCTGGCAGGACTAGAGGTGCCTTTGAAGTCATCAAATGGGCACTGTTTTTAGACTATCTGAATGTCTGTCATCAATTTTCCTGGAAGCTGATCATCAACTCTGAGTTGGTCAAAGTACAAGCCACAGCAGCAGTGGTATCTAGGGGACACTTTCTCATGTGCTGGGCATACAGCCCAATGCTAGAGAGAGTGTTGGCCCAGCACAAACAGAATCTGTGCTCTGCTACACATGAAAAAGGTATGATTTCAGCCCTTTCCCTGACTTACTGAATCGGAGTGTGCATTCAAACAAGATATCTAGAGACTCAAATGCACCCTGAAAAATCATTAGCTTAGAGCATTAATTCAGCTGAATAATGACCTTCTCCCCTCACAGTTGAGGACATTTACCTTTCCTGGAACTGCTGAGAGTAAACTTTTAGCTCATTCCACAAATGTAGTCTATGAACCTTGATGTTTAAATATGACATCAATTATGACTTTCCATCTTCATTTTCTAAAAGATCTGCTAATTTTCAGACTGTGGAAGTAACATTTTGAAATTATGATGTTAGAACAGAGCCTAGGCAGTTTAAGATTCAGGAGTAAATTTCACTGACGAAAAACATTAAAAGGAGAAATCTGTGACTGGAGAGCTGATTCTGCCGAGTAAGGTATTTGTGTTGAGCCGAAGGACTCGCGCATGATTCCTCGGATCCACGTGGTCAAAGAAGAGAACTGCTTCCTTCAGGTTGACCTCTGCCTTTGTACCTTGGCTCACACATGCACACATGTACACACACACACACACACACACACACACACACACACACACACTATATTTAACAATAAAATGATCAAAGTTAATAGTAGTTCTTTGGATTTTAAATACTATTTTTCCTTTTCTTTTTTCTTAGAATACTTAAGTACCAGTTGGGCATTATTAATCCCAAGGAAAGAAAGAGTTTAAAGTAGGTTCAAGTCCAACGTACGTATCCATTTTGCCCAGTTGAATTCTAAAGACTTGAGCATCTGTCATGTACCCAAATTTTCTCACTTGTGTTGTATTCACTGCTATTACCGTTGTTTCCATTCTTATATTATAGTAGAACGTGGAGCACAGCTGTCTTTTGGTGATTTTAGATTATTTTCACTTTTTTCCCATTATCTGAATTATTAGAAGAACTTCACACACACACACACACACACACACACACACACCAACAAAAGTGTTGCCTCTATGGATCTCAGAAGTCATATCAATCAATTGAGTAGTCAGTCATGTTAGCTTGCTTATTTTATTCTTCATTGTTGGAAAAATTTCTGTACTAGTCATTGTTCATAAAACCTTGCTAGAGTTAATAGTTTAAGTAACCTTTCTCAGGAGGTCATTTACCTTGCTGAAAACGAGGTTTCTATTGTCCTTAAACAAACAAAAAATAAAATTTTCCATCCTAAGAAATATTTTTTCTGTTCTTTATGTATGTTTGTGGAGACAGGAGATCAAATGGAACAGAACAATCAATATAACATCCATAGCAGTTTAACCTCTCCTCTTGACTGATGGGGAAACAGCAAGTTAGAGAATGTGCTTGATCCACTGAAGGTCAGAACTCAATGGTGCTCTTCCATTGTATTACCAGAAAATAGCATGAGGGTATGGGGGAGGGGGAGTGCTGCCTGCCAGCCCTGGAGCTGAATGCACTTTATTTAAAAATATAAGCAGGCATGCAGGTATGCCTCCCAGTTAACCTGCCCTTTGTTAACTCCTGCTGTGGGAATCATCCAGCACACTATGCAGGAAGGCATTTTAAAATAAGCAAATGGTCTCGGAGGTTCCGATGTCTGGGAGGATTAACAGTCGGTTCAAATTGGCTTACGATGTACTGGTGACCTCTCACTGTCAAGGCCTCTATAATACTTTGATTTCCTGTGAACCGCTCTTTCCCGTTTCTGCTGCCTTGAAGTCAAGGCATAGAAAAACCATACAGGACGCCTCAATTTGGATCAAATGACCTGTGTAATAGCAGCAGTTACAATTGATTCCAGAGGACACACGCTCTTTACTTCTTCCATTTCTACGTTATGAGGCAAATAGAAAGGAGAATGAATATTGGGGACAGGGAGTGAGAAAAAATTACCAATTGCTTCCCTGGATAGGCACAGCGTGAATGCATGAATCCTTATTCCCGGACAGATTAAAGCACGTTTGACAGAAACAGAACCACACTTAGACTTCACGATTCAAATGGAATCATTAAAGGATGTACCCTTGGGGGTTCTTAGCATTAATCACAGGTGATTATGAGGGCCTTGCCATGTTGTGAGTGTCTGTCGTGCATAGAGACTTGCAAATCTCCTTTAGAAACGTGATGGAAAGGGCTGACTCATAAGACCATGATGGTTAACTGCTGCTTCCAAAAAGCAGTCCAAGTTGTTGGAGACACTGAGCTTAAAAGAAGAGAGAAAGAGGAAGACTGGGAGAGGAGAGGGAGAGGGGAAGAAAGAGTGACTAGTTTTGCTTCAATCTAAAATTGCTTTGCTTTTGTAAGTTAATTTGATTCAAGATGTTTGGTGGGATTTAAATCTGAGAGAGAGAGAGAGAGAGAGAGAGAGAGAGAGAGAGAGAGAGGGGAGTTTTTGATTTGCATAGATGACCAAAGGAGCTCAAATCTGGGTGCGTGGGAACCGTATTCAGGGCCTCAGTACTTGGGTATTTAATAACCGGGCGAAGAGGAAGAAGGCTCCTGGGAAATTGGTGAGGCACAGGGCCTAGAGTCGGCAGCTGCCACTTCATGCTGAAGATCAAGACCACCAGGAGAGGACCTGGGCATATATATAAAATAGGGGGCACTCTTGCAATCATTCCTTTGAAAATGAATCAGCCTTTGGTCCCATATCTGAAATACAAGAAAGCTGCCTCACCAGTCCAGCGTTCAATTCAATTGTGAGTGATTTCATCATGAGGAGGATGGAATCTGCTTTAATTCATTACTGGCTCAGCGTCTCCTTCCTTTCTGGATTATAGGCTACTTCCATCCCCAGGGACTATTGAATCCAGGTTTTAAGCTCAAGTCTTTCCATATATGTCCCCATGTCCCCATGTTGACTCTCATTCAATTATACTTAAACATTTGAAATACTACTTGCTTTTTATTTGAACTATGAAGAGCCAAATGAACAATTCATAGGTTTTTACAGAGGCATTTTCTGTCAGAAATGAGAAATAGTTAACTGCTAGATGCATGCGTGGTTTGCTCTGGAATTTTCTGACCCAGAGTTTTGAGGGCATCCTGGCAGCCATTTCCCATTTATGACTGCATCTTGAGTTAAGATCGACACAGGTCTCTTTCCAGAAAAACCATTTGGCTCACAAAGAATAAGTCCCCCATCAAATGGTTTCTGCCTTCATATACTTTGCAGCAAGAAAGAACCAAAACATCCAGAAACTTTTATTTCTAAGCGATTTATTTTCCAACCATTTTGGTAGAACTAGAAGTGACATTGGTCACAATCTGTACATCAGCAAATTGCTTCAGTGGTGCATGGCTGCAGGGTGTGCTTGTTTTTCTTTTTGATTCATTTTACATCAACAACCACACACCTCATGTTTTCTGAACCATCTCTTTTCAATGACCCTTTCTAATATTAAGCAGGGCTTGGTCATCCATAGGATAGCATTTTCAGTGATGCAAGGTCAGAAGGCAGTGGCTTTAAGAAACTTAAAGAAAGACTTTCCATTAGGACATCTTCAAATTAGGCTACAGTGATCACATTCAGCAAAGAAAAACAGAATATCTAAGTCTGAATTAAAGATAAGGCACCCTGATTTGAAAATAGTATAAGTCACTTCATGAAAATTTAAAGCATATTTATACTATGTTTTCATTTGTTATTGATCTGAAATTCAAGTATAACTCAGTATCTCATAGTTACCTTCCAATCCTATCTTAGCACCAAGGGGTAAGGTCATTTTATAGGGTTACTGGAGCCAGATTGTAGTTCAGCACTAAAATCTCAATAACCAGAGGTGGTATCTACAGAACACACAAGGTGGATGACCTTACTGTGACCGACACCTAATCAATTTCACTATGTCAGGATCTAGGAGATGAAGCTTGGCCACAGGCGCAAAGTGAGGTTAGAAAGTCAGATCTAAGTCAGGTGACCAAACTGGACAGCTTTTGCATGTTTTGGTCTCCATTACTCCATTGCCAGATGTCTTCTTCCTATTTTCCATTTAAGTATCCCATAAAGATAGACGAGGTTCTATCTAGTGATGCTATAGGAGGCTGAACATTAATGAAGAAAAGATGGCCATCTGTCCTGCTCCACAAGTCTCTGGGCCATTAATATTAACCAGCTTTCCCCCTGGTTAGAATCAGCTTGTGGAACAGATCCTCTTACACGGGTGGTACTTCTTGCACAGAACAGGCTTGATAAACCCGTTCAGGAGTCAGGTCTGAGCCCACAAATCTGGCATTGTGCCTTGCTGTTTTATTCTTCTGCCTTGGGAATGAGCATCACTGCCTATGGAGAGAAACTATGGATGGAGACAGGCAACGGGGCCTGTGGAACCCTGGCTTTTTATTCTTCCGTTTGCTCATCCTCCTTGTGGTTAGAAATAACAACCATTATCCTTCCCACTTACCAGGGTGAATGGAATGACGATACAAGGCAAAGGATGTGCCAGCCACCTAGAATGAAAAGAATGCCAAAGAAACGGGGGAAAGGGACACTGTCTTTGCTCTCTTGGTTTTCTTCTTGCTAACAGCTGCACATCCTAGTTTTCCCAGATAGCCTGGATATACCCCTGCCACCCCATTATGATTAATAGCAGCACTTCTATGGCAAAACCTGGAGGTTGTCGTGACCTCAGGTAAGATTGCTAATGAATACCAACCTTGGATCTGTGGGACAGGAGGCAAAGTATTTGATACTAGAGTTTCATTAGGGTTCTCACAATTGCCAGCAGCCCAGGAGCTCCCAGTCTTCTGTTGCAAGCCCGTGCTATACTGAATCTCACTTCAACTCTGAAAGTTAAGGAGGGTCTAGGCAGAGATGGGGCTGAAGAGTCTTTTCTCTCCTTTGGAAAGTCCAATGAAATACTCTTTCCAAGACTATTTTTTGTTACAGGAGCCTAAGAACTAATAACGCTACAACAAGATTAACATGTGAAAGAAGTCAATTTGCAGAGACCTGGAAGCCCTTTCTTCCCATGGCGTCATCTAAGGCAAATTAAAGCCCTTGCAAGATAAATGAGAGGGGGAGGAGTTACAAAAGGCCATACTTTGTGTGGACTGATGCTATTGGCCTCTTTTCTTAGTTCACCACCTCACTTCCATTCATGGGAAGGATTTTCTTAACAAGCTATTTCTATACCATGCCTAACTTAAAAGGCACAACTTTTTCTCCATCCTTCCTGGCAGCTGCTGGGGATTTCACCTAAACTGTTGTGTTTTTCTCCTAAACTCCAATGAAAGTGCTCTTGAGCTTCCTTTAGGGTCCATTTCCAAGTTCCTTTATTAATTCCCAAAGGGGGTGTACCTCCTGTTGTTCTGCCTCTTTGCCGGTATCTTTACCTTCAACAAAATCTCCTCTTCCCCATCCTACCTTGCGGAGATCATTTGAAGGGCCGTGGGAAGTTATCTGCTTCCCTGCAGCATTTTCCACCAGGACAGACCTCATAATCAGTTCTTCCATGCAGGTTATTCCCAGACATCAAGTAAACAAATAGTTGTCACGGCAACCCACTTATTAATTGATTTTTGTCATAACTCCACTTTTTAGTTTGTTTACTGACTTTGTACACTCTCATGCAATATGTGGTTCAATAGTCCTCAGCATGTTAAATTGAATCCCTGTTGAACTTAAAAAAGCGGTCAATGAAGACTTGACATAGGATAAGAAGTTGAACCATCTTGTGGACCTTTGGATCACACTATTGGTATCTTTATGGGCCCACCAGATGGGATGTCTGACTTTTGAGAATAGCATGGGGTGATTTGTGCTGGGAACTTGGAAAAGGACACACAGTAGAACATATATTGTTTGAAGCCCTTCATGTGAAGAGCTCTCCGAACAGCCTCGGAAGAAAGAGAATTCCCGTGGCTAGCTAACTTGTGTGCTGTGCAGCACACCAAGGCTTTGGAGAGAGGAACAGGTGGCATAGGAGGACCGCCTCACATTGTCCAGAGATGGGAAGAGGCAGGCAAGTTCTCATGTTTGATGCAGCTTTAGGAGGCAGGAAGGAGTTGGCAGATATGAAATGGGTTTGCACCTTATCACCCAAATGTTATGTAGATTTGACTCATCTTTACACACAAAGGAAAGAATTTGTTGATGTTTCTTCTTGGAAAAGTTACTGCCTAGAAACTTCTCTGTTCCCTATATCTTGGCAAGAATGGCTTCTACTTGTTTTCTAGAAACAATTCCATCAACTAGAAAGTCTTGATGTTTTCTATTCACTTTCCTAGAGATGACAGTCTTGAAATCTAGAACTTTTATCAATCAGTATCTAGCATGCTGAGAAGATTCTGTGCCGGAAGTTGTGTCTTGAACTCTTTGTGCTAAGACACATTCCTTCTGGAATGCAACTGGATCTGCTGCAGTGGAAAAACATGGAGTCATGCCTGCTCTTCTGGTAGGATAAGAGCATGTCTCTGAGGCTCCAAAGCAGGAGGCTGGCACCGTTGCTTCCACCCTTCTTGCCTAATGACATAGTGCGGGCTAAGCATGGAGCTGTAGTGCTGTTCTTCATCCTTACACCTTTGCTGGTGCCCTGCAATTCTAGCCTGTAGCCGCGGGTGAAAGAATAGGAGCCAGCAAAGGAAGTTTCTCTGGAAGGCATTATTATTGGCAGAGAGTGAAAGTAATCAATAGGGACTTTAACCAATAATTGTTACAACGCTAACAAATTTTCCAAGGGAAAATCTTGGGATTCAATAAAAGCTAGTGGATGTTAGTATAGGGTAGGTACTACAGCACTGTGTTGAGTTTTCATACTTTGAAAAGAACTGGATGGTTGTATAGGCCTTGATAAAAGAACGGTCATCATCTTGTTGAGCTGAGCTGAAAACTTGCATGTCAATTCCAAAGAACATATGCAGTGAAGAACATTATAATAGCTTTCAGCTGCAGCCATCATTCTCAGCTATGAAATAATTGGTTCCTAGTAATGAAGGCTGCGTAAGCATGCGGTACAGTAAGCTTTCACGGGAGTGACAGATTCACGATTCTGCAAATTAGCAGGTAAGAAGATTGCATCTCCAAGATCCTATGCGATCCAAACTGTGATGTTGTCAGGGAGAGAAGACTAGAAGAATGTGAAACCAGTACCCTGAGGCCCGCAAGCCAAACTCTCCCGTCTGAATAGATGAGGTAATTCTACAACACCGACCAGTAGATGTCTCTCTCCCTGTTATTTCCCTTCTGATCATTACCTTGGCCATCAGACAGTTCTGCTACATTACTCGACTGTACTGGCGAGGGAGAACTGACAATATTAAAATGACTCCATTGCTTTTATGAACTGGCTACAGGAGACTAGAGTACATTTCCATTACTGAGATGTGCTGCACGCTTAACCAAATGCTTTTGGAAGCAGATAATTAGGCATTATAAGCTGTGATTGTTTAAGGAAGACATCCACTGAGGTTTGAGACACGGCACAAGAAATGTCTGACTTTTGAGAATAACCTGGGGTGGTTTGTGCTTGGAACATGGAAAAGGACAAGTCTGCTTCCTATAGCAAACCCTGCAGTGGCAATAATGGCTGTATTTTAAGCACAAACACTCTTACTAAATGATTAGTGAACAGTTTTCAGGCCTGTCCACCAAAGTAGGGTGTTGTTTTTTCAAAACTTTGACTTTCTTGTACTGAAATGGCCAGTGCCAGCACTCTTAGTTTGCATGTACTGACACAAAGCATATTTGAAATCTGAAAGCATTTATACATTAAATAATACAAGGTCCAATATCTGGAGTAAATTACTGAAAATTCTGGTTTAAAGGGAACACATTCGTTTCACTTTTTAAGGTCTCCCAAAAGAATTATAAAGACAAAAAATACTTTTTGAATTAAATACAGAGACAATCTGGAACCAATAAGGAAGAACTAGATAAGGAAAGTCTTGCTAGTCCTTCCCAGGTAGTCACGAGGATAGGTAGGGTGTTGACTCATGTATAAGGCTCATAAAGTATCCATTGAGCCATCATCAAGGCTTCCAGGAGATTCCAATGAAGCTGTCTGGTAGACAGACAGGTGTGAGTGGGGCTGATTTCTAAAACTATACCTGCCAAAAGTCAACTGAAACCTTGATATTCAAAGTGAGGACTCCCAGCTACAACTGGAGCTTGTTGGAAGTGCAGACACTCACACTTCACCCAACACTGCAGAATTAGTGTCCACTTTCATCACACACACACTCACACACACACACACACACACACACACACACACACACCCCTACTGGTCATTTGTTTCTATTTTTTGAAAACAAATGCCATTTAGTTATTCTTTTATTCATTTATGTATTTAATGAGCAATTGAGTGCACAGTTAGTGCTAGGCTTGGAACTAAGCTCTGAGTATATAGTGCTTAACAAAACAAGACATGCAGGATTTATGACATATTTTATTTTTATGTTTATTTATCAAATAGACAAATAGTCACAGCACAATTCTTGCTAACCATGACTATTGACTATTTGAATCACTTCACTTAGACAGATACATTTTATATTCTAATGAATAACTCTGTGAGGTGGGTCCTACAAATCTTGTTATTGTTTGCACTTTAGAAATAAGGAGACAGAGGTAGAGAGGTAAAGTAACTTCTGTAAGCATCAAAAAAGCCGAAGGTGGTGGAGCAAGGATTAGAATACAGAAGGCTGACTTCAGAGTTCAGATCAGTAAACCAATCAGCTAGTTATACTATTTACCTCCTAAGGACACAAGCAGAATGTCGTGATAGAAACAGTGGGAATCCATTAGCAGGCTGATCATACACGTGCTTGTGAGATGCTGTTCATTTATAAGATATTTATCTTCACCTTCATGTGAAGATGTGCAGAGCTAACTCTCAAATCAGGGCGTGTGTAAAGCCTTTGCAATACAAAGAAAGTGGCCTCCTCTTAGACCATTCAGGGCAGCCTGGAGAGATGAGAGGGGAGGCTGGGGAGTCATATGGCAAAGGGAAGCTGGGGAGTAAATGCTATTGAAAACATGGGACTCTAGAAAGAGAACAGGGAAGGAGAGCTGGTCTAATGTGAGGTATTCTGAGAAGCCAGCGAGGTTTGGTCAGGAGAGTGTGACAATGTGACTGTTAATGTGACATTTGAGAGGACAGCAGGTCTTGGAAAGCAAAGGCAGAGGCATCAGAGCTATCTAGAGTTGACTGAGTGACTCAGTTGCAAGATGGCATAGCCCTTATTCCGGATGTAGCAGTGAGGGATGAAGAGGAGGACTCAGATAACTTGCAGGCAGAACCCATAGAAATGATGGCTCTCACACAAGGATCTATGTGTTTCTAAGAGTCAGTGATGTTCAAAGGGCAGAATTACGTTACTACCTGGGTTTCCGATTGGAGTGTATTGGATACATGGCACTGCTATTTGTTGGGCTAGGACAAGCTGGAGGTGATCAGTTGGGTTAATGGGAAATATGTATTCTTATGATTTATCAATGTGAGCTGCTTCGAAGATACATTAAAAAAACATCATGTCTTTCCACTCTTTCATTATGGGTCTTGGATCGAAGGTAACTTGCTATTTTCGGAATGAATTACAGAGACGTCTGTTATGAGAAGACATATTGCTAGTTGCCTATCTGTTTAGCATCACCTGCCAGTTGTTAGGCAGAGATCAAAGCTTTGCTTTGTAGAGTTAGGATGACATACATTTGTAAACAACCACCCCAGTGAACAAATCAGTAACAACAGAGCTAGTGCATGAATGAAATTTGGGCTAAATATGCAGGAACTTTTTGAGAGAAGAGTATGATAGTGGGCATTAGGAGGGAGGATGGCACCAAGATGCAAGCCCTTGCCAGCCTGTTTCATTCTTCAGAAGACAGTGGCTGCTGCTTTGGATATGATAACCTTGATAACTATGATGAATCTTGTCCCAGGCCAACCCTACTCTACTAAAATAGACTTTAACCTCTTTAGAGAAATCATTCATCTCACCATAGAGACGCTATAGTCACTCCATTCTTTGTTGATCTCGAAGCTTCATCTCTAATTTCAGTCGTGGACACAGTTATGGGAGCCTCAAAATTGCTCACACAAAACTGAGATATGCATAAAAACATAGTTTCCATGTTTTCTAAATTTGTTCTGGGGTCTTGTATGAATCCACCTCGTGGGCAGAGTAAAAGAAAGCAACCATCACCCTAAATTTAATGCATTTCTTCTTAAAACTTGGGCCAGGGCGAAAACCTGTCTCTAAGATTTTAAGATCCACTTTCCCCTCATACCACATCCTTTCTTAATATGGTGTGAGACAGGAAGAAAAACCCTTCTACAGTGTCACAATGACGATCTCTGATTACCCATGGGTGAGTGGGGTCTCGTGCTTGCTAAATATGGCTTACGGAAAGTTTCTCTTGGGCATTCAGTTGCTAATAGTGTTTATAGTGCGTTTCATATGGAAAGGAAATGAGAAAAATTCTCCATACTGCAAATTAGTTGTGCACATTTGGACTCTCTAAGCACAGAAGTCTGAGTATTATAAAGTAGAACAAAATGTAGCACTTTGAGATAGTCTTGATGACAGAATGCATCTAACTCTGAGGTAAAAAAACTGGCTTTTGTAGAAGAACCTCACTTCTGAAGAGTTCTTTTGCCACCATAATGGATTGGGTCTTCACTGGCAAATACAAGACTCATTTCTCCAGCATCATAGAGTAGTGCTTTAAAAAATGAAACTTATTCAAAGAGCAAGTGCTTATGTGTGCTCCTGTGTGCGCTCCCTTCTTCTAGTGCTGTAGAAGAGACAGGGGCAAAGGGCATATTCTTTAGCCACAGAGATGCCACAACTACTTGGGGAGAAATGATGCATAGCCATGAAGTAGTTGACTGAAGAATGTAGTAGAGACACTTGAGGCAAGTGGTTTCTGAAGATGGAAAGTTATTAGAAGAAATGAGGAATAGATGACTACTCCAAGCTTAGAGATCTTTATGAATGATAACTCATATATAAAATATTGAAAATGACTGCTGGAAGAGAAGTTGGGGAAGTAGAAAAGATAGAGGAAGGCATTAAAAACCATAACTTTGACATGTGAATGGATAGAATTACATACAGTGTCCAATATGGTGGCTACTAGCCTCATGTGGCTATTGTGCACTTAAGATAGAATGGTCCAAGACCTGTGAATGGCTAGGTGATGGGCCCTTGGAGAGAAACTGGTGCTGTTATTCTGTCAAATGGACATAATAGTGAGCTATCCTGTAAGTTATTATCTTTATATCCATCTGTTAGTGCATCTCCCAACACTCATTTAAGAAACTTCTTTAAAAAAATAGTAGATAGTAATTAATACAGAGAGTGCACTTGTAATAAGAGACTGTAGAGTTATCATCTTTACATGGGACATCAGTTTCACAGCTTCTTCCCCCAAACCCTGAGGGATCATCAAGGAACTGAAAGTGGAAACGCTTTAAGACACAGGAGTGGATGTCTGGAGCCAAAGAGTATTTGCTGGACATGACTGCACACTTTGCACACAAAAACTCCCAGCTGGACATGACTGCACACTTTGCACACAAAAACTCCCAGCAGCTGGCACTACATTCAGAAGATTTTTGCAAGATCAAGTCAGCCTGAGTTCCAGCACAAGCTTGAGAGGAACTCATGTAGTCTCGCCCCCAACTGAGAAACTATGGACGTTCACAACTGGTGGGAGAGGGAGAGTAACTTCTGTTTAGGGATTTGAGCCTGAAGTGTACCCATGCACCAGTAGATGATCCCATACTCATGCATATAAAACAATGCTAAGTGAACTCGGTAGATATTACATTGTGTGTGTGTGTTTGTGTGTATGTGTATATGTGTGTGTGTGTGTGAGAGAGAGAGAGAGAGAGAGAGAGAGAGAGAGAGAGAGACTCATGAAACTGTGATAAGAGAGATATTGGAAGGAAGTGAATGAACAGTAGATTGGATCTGAATATATTATAATCACTTATGAATATTAAATAAAATATTTTTGGAAAAGAGAAGGCTGATAATGACCTATAGAATCTTTATGTTATACTAACAATGTTTCTTTAATGCAATTAATCTACATATTGACTAAGTCACATGTACAATGTTTCAAAATCATATTAAAACTGACTGAATTTATTTTAATAAAGAAAACTAATATGTTAAAAATATGTGTCAGAAAATATGACAAGATCAAAATTAATATATATTGTTTGTGTAAAATATATAACTTTCTGGAGTATTAATGTGCAAAAATGTTTAGTATCTTCAAAAAAAGATGTATTTATGTAATATATATATTATATATATATATATATATGAGTGCTCCATCTGCCTGTATGCCTGCATGCCAGAGAGAGCATCAGATCTCATTTTAGATCTTGCGAGCCAACAAGTGGGTTCTGGGAACTGAACTCAGAGCTTCTAGAAGAGCAGCCAGTACTCTTAACTTCTGAGCCATCTCTCCAAACCCTAACGTTTAATATCTTAATACTAATTTGCTATATGATATATTGAAATGATAATATTTTAGATACATTAGATTAATGTGTATTATTTAAACAAAAATTTCTGTTTCATTTAACTTTGTTTTTAAGTATGGTTAGTAGGGAATTAAAAATTATGCTGAAAGTTTGCTGTAGTTTCTCTCGGACAGCACTAGTAGAAAAATGTGAGAGAAAAGATTGCATACTGAAAATATAGATTTGCGTTACCCAGGAGGCTCTGTCCTTCCAGAAGACTCCATCCTCCTAGGAGGCTCCTCCCTTCAAGAATGGTCCTTCAACTCCTTTTCTTAAAGAAGGGAAAAAGAAAATTCTCCAATTCCCATAGTACAGTAGTTTCTCATTCAAGCTTAAGCCTTTGTGAATTCTGTAACATTTTTACATAGACCCATATTGCATCAACAATTTTACACACATAGAAATTACAAGAGATACATTGGTCAGAGAACTTGGACAGGTAAAGCCCTGAAATCCCTAGCACTAACTAATTTAGGAGTTCTTTTGGAGCCTGAAGTTGTGATTCCTGAGTGGGAATCAGGAAGAGTGAGGCCATTCAGGATAAGAACATCAGTTTAATTGGGCAGTGTGTTGGGTATCAGGAATAGGAGTTGAGGATTTATTTCTGGGCAGTGAGAAATGTAATGTTTTTCACACTGTTTAATTCTGTCCACCCACCAGGATTCTGGGATATTCTTGCCTTGTGTTGGTGATGAATTATCCTCTCTTGCAGCTTGCATCTTGGCCCTTAGACTTACACAATGAGGAAACTGAATGGAGCTGGACCTTTCTGGGTGTCGTCACCCTCTTTTAGAATCACCTGATCTAGGCACACAGCCTGGACTGTCAAGGAAGAGCCCTTTGCATGTCTGCGCGACAGCTAAGGAGTTGCTATCTTGTAGCTAAAAATGCTGCTGAATGCTGGTCCTGCAGCATCTTGAAATCTCTTCTCCAGTTCTGTTTTTGTATACCTTTGTCCTGGAAGATTGAAAACATACAACCTTCCTATTAAGTGAAATGTAACCATTGTCTAAAGCCGGTTGATCCTGGGACTGCCATGTAGGAAACTTCCTTCACCAGTGCAGAAATGTGTCTTCAAAGTGTATATCTGAGGTTGGAGATAAATGTAGTTTTGAGACCTCCCTCAAGTGGGTTCAAAGGCAATATTACAAACTTAAACAGCCCTGCTACCATGTTTGGGGTACAGAGGGTACTCCCCCAGTACTCCTCGGGAGTCTTCCCTTGAAAGATCTATCCTAGGATCCTGTCATCTGTGGCTGTTTTCTCACTGAGTAGATAAAGGGAAAAGTCAATGGAGGTAACTGCCAACTAAGAGTCATCTGAGTCTTAGCACGATGAAGTGACTGTAAACTATGTGTGGTCTCGAAGGCTTAGCTTCATTGATGTTGTCCTGAATTTTTCCTCTGTGAAAGCATTTGGAATTACTGCTAGTATTGTTGGGGAACTTGAAACAAGCCCTTACCCACAGTTCATGAATAGGTGGATAGGCTGTGAAGACTCTACCCTAAACATGGTGAGGGGAGGGTGGGCTCAGTCGCACCCACTAACCCACACCATGTAGATGACGTCAAGATTTCAGACTGCGTTTGCATCACTATGTGACCTGATAGTCATTTTACCCACATCACCGTGGTGGTAGTAACAGTCCCCATCTTCTTTGGCTCAATTTTAGAGCAGAAGTTTTGTGGGAAGAGGTAAAGCATGGGACGGATAGAAGGGTCACATTTTAGCCTTTGATGGGTCTTTAGGAAGTCAGGCTTCTCAGTCTCTCTTTGTCCAGGATATCTTTGGTTCACGATAATCTCCATCATTTACCCTGGTTTAGCAGATACCATAAACTCGGAACGGAACTACATATTCTACGATGACAGTTTTCCCTCTTCTTTTGTGACAGCACCAAGTCCTGTGTGCTTTACATTCCGTCCTGCCCACACATGTGATGATAAAGTTTCATTGCAATTTAGTCACAATGAGACATAGCAGCCAACAATAAGACAAAACAATTATAGCAAGGCACTATTGCAGAGCTGAGCTCTGTTTCTTTCTCTCTGTGTGTGCCTGGCTCACTGAGTTTTGGTGCCTCATGTTGCTGTTAGTCACATACTCCAGTCATGCTCTCCCACGCACAAATTCAATGCCTACTCTGTCTTAACAAAGCAGTTATGGACGTGCATCAGCAGCATGGATTAGCGTGGATTTCTTTTTCCTCCTTCACTGTTTCATAGCTAGGACATTTGTTCTTACTGCAGTTTCAACAGCCTTTGGACATAGTTTATCTTTTCTTATTAAATTGAGGGGTTTTAACTCTTTGTTTAAAGAAAATGCTTTGTGATTCTCTTTGGTATACTCAAATTGTCAACATCACTACTCTTGTATTTTAAAATGTTTCTGGGTTTTATTGACTTGTTTGGTTCTCCATTAAGAATTACTGCTTTCTTCTTTATTAAATCCTTCCCCCCAGAGCTCCATGAACCACATGGAAAGGTAGGCAGAAGGAGTAGGGGAACTGGAGTGGATGGAGGAACCAAGAGAACAAGGCCCTCTGAAACAATTGAGCAAAGCTCATATGAACTCACAGAGACAGAAGCAGCAAGCTCAGGGCCTGCATTGGTCTACACCAGGTTTTCTGCATGTATACTATGGCTTTCAGCTTAGTGCTTTGTGGGACTCCTTCCTGAATGTGTAAACGCGTGGGTCTCTGATTCCTGTGCCTGTTCTTGAGGCTCTTTGATTTTTCGGTTGGCTTGTCATGTCCAACTTCAGCATGATGTTTTTTGTTTTATTTTATTGTATTGTGTTTTGTTTTGATCTGCTGGTAGCCTGTTCTTTTCTAATGGCAGACTGAAATGGAGTAGCACCAGATGGGAGAGAAAGTGGGGAGCAGCAGGAAGTAGAAGGAGGGGAAACAGTATTTAGATAAAAAAGAAAAAATAAAAAATACTTTAAACATTAAAAAATAAGGGTATATATAAACCCCACATGGGATTAATACCAAAATAGCATGTGTATAATTTCCAATTAAATGCTTAACACCAATTAAATGCTTAACTGTAGAGATGAGGCGAGCAGGTCTGCTTTTCATCCCGCCCGGCTCCTGCATGGCTAGCTTAGCCCCAGAAATAAAAACACAGAAACTATATTCATTTGAACACTGGCTGGCCCATTATATCTAGCCTCTTCTTGGCTAACTCTCACATCTTGATTAACCCATTTTTAATAATTTGTGTAGCACCACGAGACTGTGGCTTACTGGCAAGTTCTAACCTACGTCTGTCTTGGGCCAGAGAATCATGGCATCTGCCTGACTCTGCTTTCTTTCTCCCAGCATTCTGTTCTGTCTACTCCACCTACCTAATTTTCTGTCCTATCAAAAGGCCAAAGTTTCTTTATTTAACCAATAAATCAACACAAATCAGAAGACCCTCCTACATCACCTAATATTAAAAAGAAATAAATTACTATTTTTGAAAACTTCATATATCTATGCAATTCATTTGTGAATATATTCACCCCAATAACCCCTCTTATTTGCCTTCCACTCCTGATGACCCCCCCTTCTTATTCCCAACTAGGATTCTCCCACTTTTATCTGTGTGTTTGTGTGTGTGTGTTTGTATGTGTGTTTTTGTGTTTGAGTGTGTGTGTGTGTGTGTTTATAGGCTTTTTGCAGGTAGTCACAGCAACAACCTCTATCTGTTCATGCAAGGGCCATGTCATATCGAGAAAATAGCATTTGCTACTTTTGGATTTTGAAGCATAAGCACTGAGATACAGTCTCAGTGAATGCGATAACTCACCATCACCAAGTGACTAACAGATGGGTACTTATACAGGCTGGCGAAACTGACAGCAGGATGGTTCATGTCCTGAGCAGTATATAACAGGATGCCATGAAAGTACATTACTGTTCACTTGAAAATGCAAATTACTTATTCTAGAAACTTCCATTTAATACTTTCATGCCTCAACTGACCACTGAAGCCCTGAAACTCGACACCATGGAGACAGGCTCTGCTGTGCTTCCCCATGGAGACAGGCCTGCTGTACTTTCCTACTTATTATTCATAGTGTGCTGGCAGAAAGAAAAGTATCTTTTTTTCATTTTTTAGACAAAGGAATAAGACATAGTACTTAAAGAATGTGCCTGAAAATGACAAAAAGAAAATCTTATGTTTTTTTTATATGTAGACTTCAACAAAGTTTTTCCACTGAGAAGCAAAAGCATAACTTTCATCTCTAAGGGCGTAAAAGTAATGTATTCTAGAGCCAAATATGAGTGACCATAGCCATGGACCAGAGATTCAGGTTGCTCCAAATACCACATGGTAAGAGTTGCATGAAATTTTATATAAACACAATAGAAATTATATATCACGACAATTTCCTGATATAGTGGTGGAGATATCAGATGAGTTGGGTTACGGACTCAGGAAGCAACCTCTGCTGTAGGTGTCTGATGCCATTATTAGCCTTTGGGTTGGTGGGAGCTAGCAGTCTGCAAAGTTAGTACATTTGGAAAATTTTCCCTTATTAGTGAAGGAATGTTAGGTCCAATGCAAAGGTGAGCAAGAACAGCTATTAAGACAGTTAGAAGACAAAGATAAATTGTAATTGGGCTCCAGACCTGTAAAGTTCCAATCTATCCATGGCCTCCAAAGTTCCTATCTGTTAATTAGCCTTGCAGAAGCTTCAGTGTAAAGTAAGGTTTCTTCCTGGGAACATTTATAGTCTCCCCCCAACCCGTGTGTGTGTGTGTGTGTGTGTGTGTGTGTGAGAGAGAGAGAGAGAGAGAGAGAGAGAGAGAGAGAGAGAGAGAGAGAGAGAGGGAAAATAGAAGGTGATCTATCTGTATAGGGGAGAAAGGGAAAAAGTGGGAGAGAACAGATTAGTGGAGGAAGAATGTAGTGGCAGATGAAGGTAAGTAAAGTGTAATGATATATATGGATGGAAATTTCAACATGAGAACCACAATTTTATATGCTAATTATAAAAGAAAAAAAAGAGGTGACTTATCACAAGCTGCCCAGCTTGGTAGAGGTGGCACCAGGATTTGTGTCTGGCAGCTGATGTCAGAGCTAATGCTACAGGAAACAGATGTGATGAGGTTGTTCTTCTTTATATTCTTTGCCTCTGTGAGTGACTGGTAGAAACAGGATCAGACAATGAGCAAAAACTGAGGGAACTTCTCTGACTGAAGCTAGGATGCGGTGTGACTTGGATCTCTTCAGTTCTGCTGCCTCGTCCCGTCTTCCTTATTCCGTGAGTTCAGTGGAATCCGTTGGGGTTGGTTGAAAATTGTCTCCTAAAAGCTCACGTGCTTGACTGTTAGGCCACAGCTACAGGTGCTGTCTGTGGAGGCTGCAGAAGCTGTGAGAGCTGAGAGCAAAGAGAAAGGGAGGTTTATCTCAAACTATTGCTGGTGCTGCTTTTGTGTCCTTCCCTTTAGCTATCAGACTATTGAAACTAGGAATCCAAAAAGACTAGAATCCCCCACACCCCCAGAAATCTCATGCTTGGAGAAGTAACAAGCTGGAGTCTTGGAGGAGGGACTTATCTACTGGAAGAGGGTCTTGGGGGAAAGATTCATAATTGTCAGATGATCTTGCAAGAGAGACTTACGCTGACACAAAAGTAGGTGGGGCCCGCACCTTGGCCAGACTGCTTAGTTAGCTATGTGTATCCATTATCTTCTATTTAAATTCTACCCTCATGTCAGGACACTAAAGATAGGAGGAAGACATCTCCTGGGGAGGAAGACTGGTATAGATAGATCTTTCTGTCCCTCTTCCTAGTGTAGCTGCATTGAACAAATATCCCTGTTTTAGTTAATTTTCCATTGCTGTGATAATACAGAATGACCAAGGCAACTTACAAAAGATTGGGGGCTTACAAAAAGGGGTACACCAAGACCCACATGTGGCTGGCAAGCACACTTAACCATGATGGCTACTGTCTTTTATCCCCGTTGAGACTGAGTCACATCCTATTGGTGAGAGCTTTAGTCATAATTTGGTTCATTGGATAATTGTCTCACAGGGGATGGGGAAGATTCAGGAAGCATTAGTACTTGCCAGGCTCACTACTTTTGATAGAAAAATAAAAACAAAACATAACAAACAAACAAAGCCATTCCCCACACCCTCCTCACTTGGTTCGGGTGCCGCCGAGCCCAGGAGAAGTTCTCCTTCAGCTCAGGTGCTGAGCCTCGGACCTAGGTTCAATGCACATTGTCATCATCTTGAAATCTTCATCACTTTTACTGGATGTCAGGGCAGACAGGTTCGTCTAACTGGGCCTTACAAATGTTGTAGCCCATCTAGTCCTCAACCCAGTTTGGGGATATGTGTTTTCAGTTACAATAGATTTTAGAAGTTATGTTTGTAAAAGACTTATGATCTACGCTAACTCCCAGAATTTATATGGAAAAACACACTCATGTATGCACGCATGCATGTTCACACACACAATCAGAATACAGAAATCGTTGGCATGTGAGAAGCATGTGGTAACACTGAATTTGAATTCTTACCTTATAAGACAAAGGAGCAGTAATTTTCCCTGCCTTGTGCTATTTTTGGCTTATAGAGCCTGTGACTCCAGTGTGTGTGTCTCTTTAAGCAGTCTTTTGGCTGAAGGCTGCTGTGGGTCATGGCCTAGCTGTTTCATCTATTTTACCCTTGGGTACAGAATAATACTTAATAATGAAGTGAGCCAGGAACCTCAGTGTGGCTCTCATCCTTCTTGTTGATAGTATTTAAAATAAATTATCAAATTGCTCCAAGAAATTTCACGTTCTTGCTTTCAAAATACCCAGTGTTATTTCTCAAGGAAAATGTTGCAAAATGTCAGGACCATAACGACTTGGTTTAGTCATATAATCTCTATTAAGGTTATAATACAATATATTGAGTTAGTGAAAGAAGATATTAAGAAGTAGATGTTCATAACAAAATTATTAGGAAGATTATCAATATTGAGATTAACATGGTATAACAAAGAAAATATAAGAATATAGCTAATTTAAAAATGACAATTTAGTTACTAATTTTATTACTTAAGGAAAATCAATAACAGAAGTTTATTTTGTTTTGCCATTTAAAGTAAAATGGGGCCTAAATGTCTGGGTCTATGGCTATTGATTTTACTTTATTTTATTTTTCATTGTCTTTGAGCACTTCATACACTGCATTTTGATCCTATTTGCTCTTTCCCCAGCTCTTCCCAGATCTACCCTCATTGAATCCGATCTCTGTTGCACCAATACCTGGGATGTGGGACTCTCCACCGGAGTGTGATCTAGTCACCAGGGGTCCCATTCTTAAGGGAAACAGACTCTGCCTCACCCAGCATCCATCACCTGCTAATTGTGCTCAGCTAGGGGTGAGACTCCATGCCACTTCTTTCCATGTTGGGGTTTTGCCTAGCTTGAGTTTGGTGCAGGCTGTGCTCATGTGTCAATCACTGTGAGTGCATGCCAAAAGTTTTCTCTCACTTGTGGATGCTAAGTTTGAACACACACACACACACACACACACACACACACACACACACAATCTCTTGGAATATTCATAGAAGTGGAAGTTAGTAAGGAGCTGTATGGAGGTTTTCAAAGGAAAGGAGACAGAACTCAGAGTTATAAGGTAACAGGAAATAATGGAACAGGGATGATCAAATTAGGGCTGGGGAGGGGAGGGCAGGGTAAAGGAATGAATATG
Source organism: Arvicola amphibius (assembly GCF_903992535.2). Classification (NCBI taxonomy): domain Eukaryota; kingdom Metazoa; phylum Chordata; class Mammalia; order Rodentia; family Cricetidae; genus Arvicola; species Arvicola amphibius. The sequence continues at coordinate 80,230,284 of NC_052047.1, forward strand.
CAATAAATAACACTAAAGAGCTTTTAAATCATATGAAAACCCACTACTATAGAAGCTTCATATATATACATATACATAATATACATAAACATACATTAAAAGAGCTTAAATGGAATTATCCTATAATGGAGCAACAATGCCACTACTAAATACCACAGCTAGATAAACACAATCAAAAGCCCAGTGACAGGAATGTGTTATCTCCTTCAGTGTTCTTGGTCAGTGAGTTCCCACAAGCCCCATTGCTATTACCAGTGCTATTGGCTAACCTCAGAACACTATTGCTGAAGTCACCATACACTATGTATGAGTCATAGAAAATGGAAAAATCTACCTGATACTGACCTGGGAGCCTCATCCATACTGATTAGCCTGCACACCGCTGGAAGGTGCTACATACAGTGCCAGAAAACAGCTGGCATCAGTCTTACCCAGCTGTGAACTCTAAGAACTAAGAATGATTTAGAATGGCAAGGCTTGGGAACTGGCACATAGTGGCGAGAAGGTTGAGGGTAAACAATCCCTTTCTGATTGGGTTTGAGGCTTGCTCCACAGGAGAAAACTCATACCTTGCACCATTATTGGGAAGGACCACCTGTAACTTGTCAGGTCATAGACCCTGGAGGAGAAGCTACTGTCATTCTGCTCTGTTGACACAGTATTAAACTGATTTCTAGTAACTTCTCTTTATATCAGTATATCAATGTATCACTCATCTCTCACAGAAGCTTCTACTTGCAGTAGCTGGCAATTACTGGAGAGACCACAGCTGGCCAAGGTGGGCAGAATAAGAGACTGTGGAGGACTTTGATTTTCTATACATCTTGAGCACTATGCCTGTTGGGGTCCTTTTGACCCATTTTCACAGCCTTCTCAGAGAATACGAGCAGCCAAGGGACACTGTGCAGTCTCGTGGGGCCGTAAGGTTTCTCAGTTAGAAAACTGAAAGGTTTGGCTGATGCAGTGACATTCAAGGCCACACAAATAGGAACTTGCAGGTAAATTGGTTAAGGCCAGTGACCACCAAGATGACAGGCAGCTGACCGAGGACTCTCTTTGAGCCTTATACCTTTGTGGCACTACGTTAGCCTAGTGAAGTCTCCACCAGAGAGAGGAGCTACTGATTTAGCAAAGCCCATTTAATCCCCGTGCAAATCAGCAGGCATGCCCTAAAAGTCTCCCCACTTTCCAGAAAAACCATGAATATTCAAAACCCTTCCCAGAAAAGGCATGAATATTCAAACCCTTCCCCATAAAATGAAACGTCTGACTTTGCTTTTGGCGGCTCTGCCTTTGGAGTGGCTCTGTGTCTCCTCTGGAGTCTAGTTGTGAGCTTTCACTTCTTCACTTCACAGCTGGCCTGGGTCATATTGTCTCTGATTTTTCTCCTGCAAGAGACTGAGAATCCACTCCGCTGGGGCATTTCTTCCATACAAACCTTGAAAACTCAAGCAGCCTACAAAAAAAGGGTGACATGTTTTGGGTTGAAACTGGGTTGAATTGGAGAGCATAGCAAATGTCACATAGGTAACCCGCTCTGCAAGGATCACAAAAAATGTTGTCAGAGTCTGGATTTTCAAACAGAGGAGAGTACCTTCCTTTGGAGACAATTCCAGACAGGTGTTAAAAACTTAGTTGTCCTGGGTCAGCAGGATAGCTCAATAGGTAAAGGTACCTGCAACCAAGCCTTATAATGGGAGTTTGTTTCCTAGGCCCCATGTGGTGGAAAGAGAGAAGCAACCTCAGCAGGCTGTCCTCTGACATCCACATTGTGCTGTGACATAAATGTCTCTCTCTTTTACACACACACACACACACACACACACACACACACACACACACCAAAATAATAAATAAAGAAAGAATGGGTGAAGAGATAAAGAAAAGAATGGAAGAAAGACAGAAAATATTCCAAAATGTAATTGCCTAGGACTGAGTCCTCGAATGGACGGCTCACACCTGCATGGATATTCTTATGAAGCCAAGAACACAGATAAAGTTAAGGAAATTTTATGATAAGGGATGCTATTTTTCAGGACTTAAATTATTCAAATAATAAAAAGGAAAATCAATTCCCACATTAGCTTATAGGACAGCCGTTGTTCTCATTTTAAAATGGTTGACACCGGTTTCACCTCCTTATTCTTCATGAAATCCATTTTCCTAGCTACAAATTCGGAGTGAAAGCAAATGATTGTTTTTGCCTCACATTGAAAATTAAAAAATAATGCAATAGGTATATATTTCTGGCTGAGATGTTTGCCATGAATATCATCACCTAAATAATAAGTAAAACAACTTTTTAAAGCTATTTTGACAAGGAAGCTATACTATCATCCTGACATCTTACCCACTGGCTACTGTTTAGTAGAAAATAACTCAAGTCTTTTAACCCAAGACCACATCTCTTATCTCTATTCTATCTCTAGGATATCGTGGAGTCGAATAACTAACCTCTGAAAAGAGGAATTAGCGACTGTTCTTACTAGTAAGCCAGTTAGATTCAGTTTTTTAAAAATCAAATTAGTAAATAGAAGATTTTTAAAACTATTCTCACTTATCTGTAATAAATTCATAACCATTCTCGTGTAAAATTTATAGCTTTAATAATTAAATTTTATGTCCCCCAAATACGTAGACTACTATAGCAAATTTCAAAGGTTCCCATTGGATCAGTCAGCTTCCTGTTACTTTAAGTTGGAGTGTAAGTTAAGCTGGAGAATCAACTTAAGAAAGACTGATTTGGGCTTCCTGTTTGAAGACTTCTGCCTAGGAGTCGGTCCTCTCTCTCTCTCTCTCTCTCTCTCTCTCTCTCTCTCTCTCGCTCTCTCGCTCTCTCGCTCTCTCGCTCTCTCGCTCTCTCCTCTTTTTTGGCCCCGTTACATTTTCTGCCTGTGTTAGGACAGATGGCACTATGGTTCAAATGTGAAATGCCTTTCATGGTCTCCTGTGTTTGAGATTTTGAAACCTTCAGGTGAGGCCTGGCTTTAGAAGTTGGCCCCTCTTGTTTCTTCACTTTTCTCTCTCAAACAGAGAAGCATACAGAAGATTTCCTTAGCCCTATGCTCCTCCTGAGAGATCCGTAATTCCCTCATTCCCTTTTTCCAGGACTTTGCTTTCCTCCCTTCTAGGCTTCTTCCTTTCTTAGCTCTTCTTGGCAGGAGATTGTCCAGGTGTTTACGATAATAATGAAGTGAAGCGCATTTAAAGGGAACCCAGACTGGAAAAGCAGATGTGAATGAGAGAGAAGGCTGTGCACTTGGGCTCCCTAGCAACTGACTTTGTTTTCTCTAGTGTTTATTTTGGTGGTTTTTTTTCCATGTCAAAAAAGAGAGAAGACCTCCCAGAGCTGGTTATGACATTCTTAATAAAACTGTAGGGCACTGAAAATCTACTAAATTGTACATTTGTATCTATGGCAAGCCTTGATCAAATGATACCAAAACAGATGGACATCCTCAAAAGCAACATTTAGATTTGTAAAAAATACAATCATTGATAAATATAAGGCATTTTAGTAGTAAACTATAAGATAATATACCAGTTCATGTTATTTCAAGTTCGTTCCTTCGCATTTGGTTTTATTTCCAGGGCTGAGGATTACCTAGGCTCTCAAACATCCTAGGCAAGTGCTCTATAATCGAGCTACATCCCAAGACTTACTTGACTTTTATTTTGTATTTTGAGTCAGAGTCTCATTAGTTTGTCCAGATTGGGCTTTGATCTCTTTCTGTAGCACAGGCATGCCTTGAACTTTGGATCCCCCTGACTTGGCCTCTCAAGCAGCCATGATTATAAGTTTGCACCACACAGTCCAGCTTGCATTAAATTTCATGTAGGCTTCAAAACAAATGTAAAGTGTGTGTGTGTGTGTGTGTGTGTGCATGTGTGTGTGTCTTCATTTTAAACATTTATTGATTATGCCAAACACTTTCATGTCCATGGTCTATTAAATCTACATATCCATTCCTATGAAGATGATCCTCTTCTGAGGCTCATCAGAGAAAGCTAATATAGCTGAACCAAAGATCCTTAACTAGTAAGAAACAGAGCCAAGCCTTCCTCTGGTTGCTTCAGACATCCTTTCTGCTATCTACCATTCTCTACATCTTGGAAATCAGCTGCAGATGTACAGAAGAGACACTTCCATTTCCATGTCCCAGAACACAGATACGCACACATAGAAACTAGAGGCATTCAAGTGGAACACAGCATAGGCTCATCACGAGAACAGTGGCTGGCCCTTGCTATGGAATCTGGGCATTCCAGCCTCCAGCAACTCTGGACTGTGTTAGGTGAGCTGCCTGGAGTGGTTTATTTTTAAACTCTAATGCCTTGTTTTTGTGTAGTCCATTTTTATGTTGCCCCTTACTCTTTGGGTTCTTTAGTCTTTGTTGAGAGCTGGCTGCTTTATGGAGCTCTCGGGAGGATCTTGCTCTGATGAAATGGCAGTGGCTGTGCTCCTCACCTCTCTGCCAATTTGTGTTTATTTCTGTACAGACACAGATTTGGCAGGCCCTCCTGTTGACAATTATAGGCTAAATCCATTTCAGGCTATTCCCCAAGCTGGGCCCAGAAAAGGAAATCAAAGGCAAGGATATAGCAACTGTGTTAGGAAGAATAATCTACAGGAACCAAGATTGGATTTTAACTTCGAGGGTGTCCAGGGGTGGGAATTACTATGGTGGAAGTGTGGGACAGATTAACGTACTTTCTCAAAGATTTATGTTATGATATGAAATGTCTTCTTAGAGCAGTTTTAGATGGCATAAGAATCCTAAGAAGCAGCCTGGGTCAGTAAGTGAACTGGGAGTGTTAGGAGATTGAAATACTCTGTTTTGTTGCTTGTCGAACTGTGTATCTGTGTATTTTTTATCCAAAGTTACTTCAGTGACATATGCTTCTTTATCTTCTTTTTCCATACCCGTTGCTTTGTATTGTTAACCTAAAAAATTGATTTAAAAAATGGTCTTTGAGTCTAAGGACCCATCTTACTTTGATAAGTAGTTGAGCAATGATGATTTTATTCATCTTCAGATGATGAGGTTAGCCACCTGAGAATTTTATTAAAATCTCCCAGGAAAAGAGATAAGCCATAGCTCTCCTTCACCCAAATATTCTTCACACCAAGCCCTCCCTGATGTTTAACACCAGAGAGGGAACAAAAACAAAAACAAAAAGTCCAAGGCTAGGAACAGAAATAATGTGAGGAACAACTGGTCTCTGTAAAGACTACGGCACAAAGAGACTATGGCCCCAAACTACTGAAATAGAGCAATAAAAACTTAAAGCAGACACATTAGGTGAACAGTCTTGGATAGACTACTGTTGTGCTTCATTGCAAGGTTTAGTGTGAATAAAGAATCAAATGGGAAGACCTGAAAATATGGCTTATAATATTTATATCCTGGAAGTGTTTATGATTTGCTAATATTAGTGTGGTAGCTGAAGTAAAAGAAGTCTAAACCAGATGAAAGAAGATGAACACATACAACGGGCAAAGCTCTGAATGGACAAGGGGAACTCCAGTTACGGTCCTGTTCCCACCATAGGTTTAGGCACAAGCTAGTTAACTTCTCTGAGCCTTTGCCTTCTCACGTGGGCAGGATTACAGCAGATTCTGTAACCGCGCACCATAGAAAGCTGATCCGAAGATCACATGAAATAAAATATGTAAAGCATTTTATAAATTGGAAATTACTCTCCACATACCAAGATTAATTATTCTTTCTTAATCCTTCCACTTATTTCGCTCCCTCTATGCAGAAAGAACAGAAGAATGTTGGCACCGGATAACGTTCAGCTTGGAAAGAGGACTGAGTTGTTGCCTTTGCATCCTTGGCTGCTAACATCCGTCACCCCCACTTTGACAGCTGCTTCACAGTTTCCAGTTGGAGAGGACCAAAACAAGGTTGGGTCAGTCTCCAATTCCCACTCAACCATGCCCTAAACATTATTAAAAAATTAACATCTCCTCTCTCAGCAGATGCTTGGAAAGCTGCCATGAACGAAAGCTCCCAACACTCTTTTTATCCTACTTTTCGTATGGTTTGGATTTCTCCCCCTGCCCGATGGGAGCAAACTATAAGGCACGAGTGGAACATCAACATAGTTATAAGGTAGAGCCGGAGCCTCGGTGTGAGAAGCTGCTTTTGCTAGCTACTTCTCGTGTACTACTTGATCTTGACTCATACTAAACTTCGAACTAAACAAAAAAAATGCTTACTTTCTCACTGCCCCATGCAAGAAAGTTTCCCATTCAATAGTACTAATAACAACATATTTTAAAACCTTGACTTAGAATTGTAGCGAGTGCCAAGAGGCTGTAGTTGCTATTTTGTTGAAATAATATCACATTTCCTGTGATGCTTTACATAGTTGTCATCTCTGTGAAGTGATACATTCATGATTTATTGACCCACTGAAAGTGCTGTCATTGACTTGTCATAATAAGCTTTTCATAACGCATTAAAGTCTAGAATGTTGTACAATGGCTCAAACCAGAACAGAGGCTTAATCTGCTTGTGGGGTTGGACTTGGTGATTTGTATACCTTACACATGAATGTTCTGTGCTGTTCCTATCCCGTATCTTATTCTGCTTTCCCCCAAGGTTCCTTGTCACCAAAGAGGCTGGCAGAGAGCAGGGGATACCATGTAAAAAATGATGAAGATTGAAATTTGACCTGCTGTGTCTAAGAGGAGTGGCCAACTTCAGCAGAACAAAACCTGAACTCATGATATTCTCCAAACAATCTTGCCTTTGTGAATATCACATCCTCTGAGGTCAGGATGGACATTAAGGTTGTATGTTGGGGGGGGTGCTTAGAAAAAGATTCATATTTAGCTGTAAAATTAGAAGTTATTTCCATGGATATGATAGCAAGGAGGAATTCTGAATAGGAGAAGACCTAGGAACATATTATGGTCAAGGATTGTCTCTTTTTCTGGTATCCATGATTGTTTCTGGGGGTAAAGGAGGCTGGTCCCAGGGACGTGATAACTTTTCTCCATAAGTATATCTTGGCTTTCACATCTCCAGGTTCAGTTGACTGATCTAACAAATAAGTGTGGAACACATGTTGTTCAGATGGATTTGAGATGGGGAGGTTACTCATCTATTCATCTGTTAGGAAGTTGGGCAAATAAGTAACTGCTCAAGTTCTCAACTAGTGAAATATGGGGGGCAGGCAAAGTTGGGGGGATGAGGACACAAGGGAGATGGGAAAGCAGTGAAAGAAAATCAGAAGGCAGGAAAGGACGAATGGAAACTCAACCAATGAACTATATTGTTATATTAGGAAAATAAGTGATTCCCACATAGCTACACACACACACAGAGAGAGAGAGAGAGAGAAAGAGAGAGAGAGAGAGAGAGAGAGAGAGAGAGAGAGAGAGAGAGAGAGAGAGAGAGAGAGAGAGAGAGAGAGAGAGAGAGAGAGAATCAAGTATCTAGATACAAATATACATGGTCCAAACCACAATGGAGTAATTACCATAAAATTACCTTTAAGACCCTAACTTGAATGCAGATTTAAATTTTTTATTGTTATTGTTGCTAATTTAGTTTTTCTAAAGGTCTTTATATGTAGCTTGTAGTCTTTATATGGAGGCTTTCTTTGACTTTATGGTGATCCTCCTGAATCAGCTGTGATCAGCTAGGGTTACAAATATGAGCACCTATGTCTGGATTAAATCAAGTATTATATGAACTATTACTTGAACTATTATTATTTGTTTTAGTTTCTTTTTTTTTTTTTGCTCAGAAATTTTACTCAAAAGAAGGTTTGAAGAGATTGTAAAAACTCTGGAAAATTTTAAATCTTCATAGTAGCGACTTTTTAATCGAGGAAGAACAAAACAAATACATGCCTCTAGTAATGGTTAATATCTTCCATATTTGCAGTTACTGCATCTACAGATTGAACCAATCAAGGGTTGGAAATATTCAGAGAAAACAATTACATCTTCATGGAATGTGTGCAGTTTTTTCACAGATAAGAATTTTTTAAAGCTTGATTAAATTTGTTCTTTGACAATTTTACACATGTATACGATCCATTCTGTTTACTGCCCCTACCAAACTTCACAAATTTATATGATCCATTCTGTTTCCTCCTGCATACTTCACACATGTGTATTATCAATTCTGTTTATCCCCACACTTCACACATGTCTATGATACATTTTCTTTACCTCGACACCTCACACATGTATATAATTCACTCTGGTTACCCCCCACACCTCATGTATGTATATGATCTGGTCTGTTTACACCCCACACATCACACATGTTTATGATCCATTATTTTTACCTGCCCACACACACCTCACACAGTACATGATCTGTTCTGATATCCCACATTCTTCACACATGTGTATGATCCATTTTCTTTACCCACACACCTTATGCATGTATATAATCCACTCTGGTTATCCCCACACCTCCCACATGTATATGATCCATTCTGTTTAACACCCCACTTCACACATGTACATGATACATTCTTTTTACCCCCACACTGCACACACACACACACCTCACACATGTACATGATTTATGCACTTTACCCTCACACCACACATATGTATATGATTCATTTTGTTTAGCCCCCCCCACTTCACACATGCCTATGATCCATTCTGTTTAGCCCCACACCTCACAAATGTACATTATCCATTCTGTTTGCCCCACACACCTCACACACATGAACATGATCCATTCTTCTTACCCCCACCTCATACAAGTACATGATCTGCTCTGTTTACCCCACACTTCACACATATATATGATCTGCTCTCTTTATCCCCCACACCTCGCACGTGTATGTGATTCATTCTCTTTACCCCTAACAACACTCTTTACTCTTTCCCATCTTCTCGTTTCCTCTTTCTTTCCTAAAAGTTCCTTTCCTATTTATGTCTTTTTGTTTTGTGACCCCTTGATTTTAACTAGGTCTGCCTGGGTTTGGAACCATCCATTGGAGCCTGATGGACTCACCACTGGATGCACAAATGAAGATGATGGCTGTCCTTTCTCCAGAATCTATCAGCATTCAATAGTTTATCAGGGATGGGAGCATCCTATGAGCCCCTCCTTTATCCATGTTTGACTGATGACTGGCCCACACTTGTTCAGACCCAGTACAAGCAACCATAGCTGCTGTGATGTCACCTGTGCATGGATTTAGTTATTATTATTCCTTAATTGCAACATGGCAACTACTTATGTAGCCTTTGTAGTGTGTTTGGTATTATAAGTAGTTTATTGATTATTTGAAAGTACATGGGAATGCCAAGTCTGATGGCACACACCTTTAATCTCAGGACTCGGGAGACAGCAGCAGGTGGATCTATATGAGTTTGAGGACTCTTCATATCAAGTTTTAGGTCAGTTAAGACTATACAAGTCTTGATATATAACTTAGGCTATATTTATCCTTGTGGTGACCCCCCTGAATCAGCCTCCCTTGGGTGGAGTTACAAACATATGCACCTATAGACTAGATCAAGTATTATATGAACTATTAAATTTTTGTTTCCTTTTTTCCACAGAAATTTACCCATGAAACCATGACTCAAGAAAGAAAGAAAGGAAGAAAGAAAGAAAGAAAGAAAGAAAGAAAGAAAGAAAGAAAGAAAAGAAAGAGAAAGAAAGAGTGTGGGAGAAACACATAAGCTATATTCTAATACTATAGAATTTTGTGCAGGATTTGGGCATCCAGATGGCGTACTTGGACTGGTCTTTTGTGAATAGAAACAATTCTACCAACCTTTGTGGTCTCATTTGATTTTTAGTCACTCTGTCCAATTAGGAACATTCGTATCTAAATAAATAAAACAATGATAATATCTACAATATGGTCATGCTTGGTTCTTCTAGAAATATGAAAGCCAATAAAATGAGTGTGCCTGGAACAAGATATTCTAAACTAAACTTGCTTCCAGCATAGTTAAAAAAATCTAGGATAAAGGATACAAATTCTATAATAAGAAAAACATTTGTGTTTAGTTTTATGAAACAAAATGTGCTTAAGGAAAATTAATTTCACATTTGTAGCATGAATATAAACTGGTCTTATCCAGTATGGTATTTTGTGACTAATAGTGGTAGTTGTGCCAATGGGACAAAACAATTGAGTGCCATTCAATTATTTTCTCTCAGAATATTACAAAAATCACTAAGCCCATGTCCAAGTATTACTCAGACAATGACATGCTAAATAATTAAAAGCTGTGCTACATGGTTTTCTCTATTTCTAACTCAAAATTTTAGTCACCTGTTTTTGAAAGTACACTTAAACATGGTTAGCTCTTGACCAGCATGTATGTTCAGCCTCTTGAGAATACAGTCATCATGACAACGGACTATAGGCACGGAGCCAAGCATTGTGAGGATGCTTCCAATTTTTCCTTCTAGCCATCAAATATTATCTTTTGACCTCTTATTATCCCTATGATCTGTTAAGCGCAACCCATACTTCAGTAAACGAGTCTTAAGTGACCTCATGATGTTTTCATTCCAGTCTAAATGACTGATAAAATATGGAAGACAGTTTTTTTCAAACTTAAGACCACTTAGAAACTGGATTGGTGTGAACAGACACCAACTTGAAGTTGTAAATGCAAGATAGTGTGTGATAAAATTGTACATGTCAAGCAAAATCTGTAAGATAGAAGAAGAATTTGAATGGAGAGAGGATGGTTTGGAGACCTTGAAAGATGAAGGGGCTGAGAAGGAAGGAAGTGAAATGTTTTTGACAAGGGGCTGGTGATACCTGATAAGAATGAAGGGTTCCATGCATGTTTTTTTCTGACCAGTCGTGGCTCGATGCCAAGGGCATCTGTAAGGATAGCACTTTCTCCAGGTCTCTGGCAGCTTTCTGCCCTTCTTAATGTTGGATGAATGAGGAAAGTCTGACTTCTATGAGTATGAGTGTTGAGTGTTGGCAATAGTCATGTAGGGAGACACATCAAGGGATGTCTTTACTGGCACTTGAAATCGATGCCTTGTTGACAGAACTCTTTTTTTAGAGCTGGAACTCTGTCAGTTCCACAGACGTCAAGCTGTTCTCCCCGGGAAGCCTGGCAAAGGACACAAGAAACCTGTTCCAGCTGACTCAGAATGGCAGTGGATTGAGTCCCACGTAAGTTAAACATCAAATACATGTCTCAGTATTCTACTGAAGTCAGCTACCTCATGACTGTATTTAAAGATCTCTTTTCCCCTTGGGAAAGAATTAGTTGGAAAGAACTTTATAGCAGAAGAGATATCAATTCTCTGTTACTTTTTTTTTCACCAAGGACTTTCACATGGTTAGAGGATTTGTAGATCTAAACAGACACCAGATTAGCTTAAAGAAAGTCAGGGAAAACCCCTTGTTTGTTGTTTTGGAAACCAAACAATAACCAGATTACATGATACTACTAATATTTTTATTTAATTTTTTTAAATGTTGTGGCTCAAAGCACCCACATACACAGTCTTAGATTAATTCTACAGCTTTCATAATCTGTTAGAAAAGATAAAATGCATGAGAAAGTATAATACTTTAAAAGAAAACACATGGAATCTGTACAAATAACCACACAGAAATAAGCCAACCACTGAAATATATCAAGGGAAAATGTGATGGGTAAAATTATAAATTCAACAAAATGCACTGTGATTTCCCTGGGAAAGTATATGTGCCTTTTGAGGGGGCCTGAGGTGTCCCCACAGCACAGCATGAGCTGATGTGCTTGCTGGATGCTTTGATATAAAACTGAGGTCATGTTTTATATCATGGGGGAAATGGTTATTTAAAACGGGGAAGATGTGACTGAATTAAAATAGATCATAACAAAAAATGGTCTTTATGCAAGTCCAGGTAAGAGTGGACAGACACTCTGGAGCTGAATTCTTGCCTTTCCTTTATGGTGGGAAGCAGGCACCGCAGCTGGTTTCTGACACGGAGAACCAGAGGAAATGAGCCTTACCATCTCATCTCTCACCTTAGCTGTCATAGCTGTAGAAGCATCACTGTCCTGTGTGGCATTAGGGGAATCATGCAGAGGATAGAAGCATTGGTGTTCATTACTTCTGCAACTTTTCTGTAAAAATTCCCAACGTGAACTGGTTTTTCCTCTTCTTCCCTCTTCTTCACTTAGCGTCCATGAGTCTAGCTCTTATACCATCATCCAGTGTCCCTGGTTAGTGACCAGGGAAGCTGTCCTTTTCTAAATAAGAGCAGACAAGAGAAAGGCCTTTATCTTGAATATTTTTATTTACCTGTCTTTTTCTTAGGTGCCATGTGGCCCTAAGTACATTTATAGAAACTCACGCTTATCTTTGTTTGTAAGGTCAAGAGAATGTAAATTTTAAACATTAAAGATGAAGACGTAGTATTGCCCCAAACACTGGATTCCAATGACTACAGAGAGATGGGCTCTCAAGTAACGTCGAATAGAGAGTAAATTGCCAATGGTATCGAAATGCTACTGATTTTGAAGTTCCATTATAGATTCCTGAGCGTAGTAGCTCCTAATATGCAGACAAAGAACAAAGGATAAAGGATGCGTTCTATTTTCCCAAGACTTTCCTTTCACTTTATTGCAGAGCCTTGCAGTGGGCTCTCGGCAGAAGCTCACTGTTCACCAATCACTTGCTAATAACTGGAGCTGAAAGAGGGCTCTGCCCTAATGCCATTATGTTCAAGAGCCATGATTGATTGTGTTATAGTATGTTTTTGAAACCTAATTACCGTCTGAGTGAGTATCTGTACTCATTAATCTTCCATCCTGTAAATAAGTAAAATTGACTAAATAACTGGATTTCTCTAATGATGGCTTAGGTTATCTTTGAACCACTGCCTTGCCCTACCCTCTTCAGAGCAGCAAATTATTTTCTTAATGGTAATTGCTCCCCAGTTTTGAAATCAATTTGTACAAGTCGGCTTATAAAACAATTTTCCGTGTTGCCCTGTGGTTGCTCGGTCCCTGTTCTGTGTTTGTGGTTTAATGAGCACACCCTATGAAGTGCTCATATCCACAGAGCTCGCAGACGACCTCCATGGCAGGGAGGGTCACATCACTTAAGGAGAGAAGAGGCTTGAGAGTGGGCTCTGTTCGTTCTCACCTTACTGAACTCTACTTCATTCTCACCCAAATGGAAAAGTTCCATTTAGTGAGGCCTGTGCCGTGTACTCCAAATAAGGCAATAATGAACACGAAGACAATTTCCTTTTCTACTTCCTAATAACCAACCCAGGATAGCTAAGGTGTGGGACTTAATGACACATTTTTTCTTTTCCCACCCCATCTAGTTACCATTTTATTACCCATTAGAGTCATTCCAGCCAAAATTGTGTAAAATTGACTAGACATGCTCTATTATCAAAACGGTTAAAATATTAAAGATTACGAAAAGTAAAGAATATTTTGACACACTGGACATAGCATCAAAGGACAATGATGCTGAAAGACAAGATCAGATGAGCCGAATTCCACTACAGTCACAGCCTCAAGAAAAATTTCCAGATGGTGACGTGAAGAAAGAAAACCCTGGAATGAGGTAGGGATGGAAATGAGGGCAGGGTACTAGAGAGAGAGCTGATATACAAAAAAATCTAGCACTCTGAGGAAGGTCCACTTTAAATATATAGTTCAAAATGAATCAGAAGCATCTACAAAGAAGCTAATCAGGAAGACACAAAGTATTTAATGGAACATGCTCACACAGGATGCTGAAGCTGTACCACCTGATCTGAGTAAGAATGCCTTAAAGAAGCTGATCAGAAAGCTTTCTAAGTCATGGGGAATGGTGACCTGAAATGAGAGAGGGGTTGAAAATGAATAAGGAGAATTCCCAACTGAATAACTTCCAGCCATAGGGCCTTAAGGCGGGTCATACTGTAGCCATTTGTAGAACAATTTAGGGGCCCCATAAGAGAGGAAATGTTAGGGAAGATGATGCAGTCAGGGGCAAAAGCCAAACATAGGCCTCAAAGCTGTTCAGGACATGGGCTCTGTAACAGGACATCTAATTGGTCTTAATAATAAAACTTGGAGGCAGCTACCAGGGGGTGAAAGCTGAAGAATCAGAGAAGCAGACTAGTCAACCATTAGAGAGTTCATACCTCTACTGATGCTCAGACCAAAAGGACAATCCTGTCCTCAGATTGCATCCTCAGACCAACTGCTCAGACTACATTGAACTTCTGTCTCCTCCTGCCTTATATTCCTCTCTCCACTCAGCCATATCACTCCTGTCTCCACCTCCATAGTGCTGGGATCACCTTTGTGGGAGTTCTGTTTCTCTTCTAGACAGATTCAGTCTCATGTAATCCAGGGTGGCCTGGAATTCACAGATCCAAATACTGAAGAACTTTCAGACAGCACTTGAGATGACCCAGCTTACCTTAAAACACAGAGGCCATCTTGCTACGGTGTGAAGAATGGAAGCAAGGAAACCAGGACACAGTTGGATGTGAGCTGAGCGGTGATGGAGGGAGGAAACAGTGACAAGCGGAGGAACAGGAGACAGCTGGATTAGGCCTTTAGTTTAGACGCAAAACTCACAGGACTGGATGTGACAGATGGACACAAGAAGGATCTAATAAGCAATGAGGATGGTCTACGTCCCAGTTTTCCAGAGTCCAAGTTTCTTTGCATTTAGAGTTGCCATGAACATGCTGAACGACTATGAATGGCATCTATCACCAGTGATGGGAACACCAGAAAGTGCACAACCATAGGCTCTGTTATCAAGGACAATGGCAATTAACGTAAAAGAAAGATACTAGTAATGAAGTGAGCTTGGGCCAAGGAGTACATAGTTAGAGGAATGCTATTTAGCAAAGAAGGAGCTAGTATTGTGTGAGAGGAATGGGGTCAAAGGCCTAGATGTGTGGGTGCGCACAGTTTTCAGGGAATAATGAAAAAAGGATGGTTTACATAAATAAACCATGTAGAGAGAAAGACCTGTAAAGGTCACTGTGAGTGTAGCTGAATAGCTAGATTGACTGTGTGCAGTGTAAAACTTTTAAATGACAGCTCTCAGACCATTTATCCTCATCATAGAGCTATTGATTTAGAGTGGAGAATTGATGTCATATACTACATGCTTCATATCATTATTTTCAGTTAAGTTAGAAACAGCAAGGATACATTGGCAATATGTAGACTCAGTGTGGCATAAATAGTGTGGGCACAATTTTAAAGTTTAATATTTTGTGTGTTGTTTCTCCCATCACTTCATATAATGGCAGGTATTCTCTTTCTTCTTTCTTTCTTCCTTCCTTTTTTTGAGACAAGCTTTTTCATCTGCAATGTGTAATAGCTGATGCTTTCCTGAGACTTATGGGAGCATGCAGATATTGCAAATGGTAATATCCTTAGCCCTGGATATTTTTCTGAAAAACTGCAGCCAAAAGGAAACACAGTGAGGGACTCATCATGTGGGTCTTGTAAAGCCAAGCCCCCACTTTTCTAGCTCTGTGGATAGAAGGAGAGTCCATTGGGGAATCTGTTGGAATCTTAGTGGTTGGGTCTGTTATGTAAGGGTGTCACTGCCAATCCTGGATCCTAACCTCAGGACTGAATGTCTGATAAGCCGTCTAAGAACTCAGTTGTAAATTGCTTCCAAGTGAAGCCTCCATACCAAAGTGTTCATTTCTGAGTTTCCAGCTGTGCAGAGAAAGGAAATGAATCATTTCTGAAAATATAACAACTAAATCAAGCCCTGCTGCTTTTTTTTTCAGCTCTGACACCAAGCTGTATTCAAATGAAGGACAATTGGCATCAGCCGACTTTATCTCTGCCTTTTCTTGCATCATTCTCCTGGTAGTGTGAGCTTTGCTAGGCTCTAAATTGTTCTTTAACTTATGAATCATTGGCCCAGTGTGCCGTTAATCACACTCTACCTGTACACACACACAGGCACATTGTGCACAGATGATGTGGGATGTCCTTCTGTATATGTGTTTCTTTTATTGGTTAATGAATAAAACTGATTTGGCCTTTGGCAGGGTAGAATATAGCCAGGCTGGAAGAGATAGAAAAAGAGAGATTAGGCGGAGTCAGAGAGATACCATGTAACTGCAAAGGAGACAGATATCCTGAAACTTTCTGGTAAGTGGTACACAAATTAATAGAAATGGGTTAATTTAAGATGTAAGAGCTAACTATGAATATGCATAAGCCATTGGCCAAATAGTGCTGTAATTAATATAGTTTCTGTGTGATTATTTGGGTCTGGCAGTCAGAAAATGGATGAGTAGTGTCTGATTACACACACACATATACACACACATACTTTCTAATTTTTGGACAAAATGTTGAATTAGGTCAAAGAATTCCTACTCTGAGGGGGAAAATGTCAGCACATTTATTTAGAAAGATTCATAGATAGAAAATTAGTTTTTGTTTTGATCCTTGTGAACAATTTTACTAGTTCTATATAAAATACTTGAACATGAGAGAAAGAAAACATGTCTTACCACAGATTTTGGTCTATATCATACACAACAGTTCCATCTCCCTATAAGGAATATATTTTTTAAATTTCCATCTTGCCAGTATCAATATTCAAATCTCTGAAAATTGATTCATACCATAAACTCAGGAAGACCAATATACTTTTAATCTATTATATAATATAAACTGCTATTATTTGGACAAAGATTGTTTGTGCAAATCACTTAAACTAGGGTTTTCCTATCTTTGCATATCTGCTGACCCAACTTCATTGTTTGGGGTCTTCTGGCTTTCTCTGCCGACTCCTGTTCTTTCTATGTAGTCTTGTCAGTTCTTTTACAAAGTCTGACCTAACCTAGTGACTTCCTCTGCTGATGTCACTCCTTTGGTTCCTTGTTGGTTTGGATTACTAATTATACTCTCACTCATATGTCTAACATTTCAACCGGATTTAGGTAGGTAACTATTAAAGATGTTGAGAAAGATGATCATACACACCAGAACCCCCAGCCTTACTGCTCTTAACTGGGAGTTCCTTGTTCATTTTCCCTTATCTGTTAAGTCTTTGTCCTTTTCTCCTTTAGAAAAACATCAGTGTTAAGTCCCTTTCTAGGACTTAGGACTCCCAGAACCATGAGCTTTTGACCGGGTTTGCAGGCCTGGATTCTAACCTGTGGAAGAGCTTGAATCCAATCAGAAAGCCGTTGACTGTACCCATAACCTTTGTGCCAATATCGTACTCATGAGCACATTTTGCCTGGCTCACTGGTATCATGCTGTGTAGGGTTGACTTCAGCAACACCATTGGTGTCCTTTCTCTCTGAAGAATGGCCTGAATGTCACTTTCCAGTGCTATGAAAGTTAGTCAGCAGCAAGAAAGTTTCAGGTAATTGCCAGCTTTATTTCTCTCTGTCCTAAAACTAAAGCTCATTGTGTTTTCAGAATATGATTTTATTGTCTATTTCTGATGCCAACAGCAATGGTAATAGTAATGTTGTTTTCAGGGGATTTGGGGGGGTTCTCTCTGACCAATACCTCATCGGAAAGTATTACATGCCTGGTGCTAAGAGATTTTCATTAATAACATGTCTTTTAGGGGAATCATTTTCTACCCATGCAGGGGAATCAGTGTTTGAACTCTATCTATGGTTTTAATTATATTTTTAATTATCTTATAAAGTAGTGGCTTTCCATAGGGAATTTTCATATAATCTTAGTTTTGATTAACAAACCCTGTCCCTTTCTGTTAACCATGGGGGAAACAATCTATCTGTTCTAATCATTATATATCTATTAACTGTCTACTATATGCCATGCTCTTCCCTAGGCACTAGAGGCACAGTAGCTCATAGGACAGCATTTGTCCACTCTTTCAAGGAGCATACATTCTAGTAGATACCCAAAGTCAACAAATAAGCAATCAGGGTATTTAGACCATGATAAGGTGGAGTCAAATTGATAAGAATTTCAAATAGTGCAACAGGCTACAGAGAGATGGTATCATCAGGAGATTGCCAACGATTTTTAGAAAGGATGGTCAGAAAGCCTCTCAGGTGGTAGCATTTGTGCTCTGATCTATTTATAATGGTTTCAGGTAATCTTGGAGAGAAGTTCTCTCCAAGAATGCAGAATGAGACAGTTGGTCACCATGTGCTTAGTGTGTTACAAGAGAAAGATTTGAAGGTTAAAGTGGAATCTGTAGAGGAAATGTGGCAACAGAAATGAAAGATGAATTTTGAGGTAGACACTCATGGCCCAGAATATGAAAGGATAATGGCCTTTGCTTTTACTCTTTTCGGGGATACATAAAACACACAACTATTAATTGTTAATTTACATGAACAAGTAAATTTTCTTCTTAAAATACAAAAGGTTCTGATTTCTTTCCCTCTTTACAAACACTTGCTACTATAATTCCTTCAATTAAGACATTTTGGAGATATTGTGGGGATTTTTAAGTATATTATTTATACAGCATTCCCTCAGCTAATGTACTTGGCATATTGAATTCTCATAGATGTTTATCATTACATCATATATGCATATATACATATATACATGCATGTATATGTAAACACACACACATTCACACATATATATCTAGCACCTGGCTTCAATATAATGCCAGCACACCCTAGAAGTCTTTCTCATCTCCTACCAGGTATGATTAGATTTTGGCGCTTGCCTTTCATTCTCCATAAAAAACTTTTCTCCCAGGTTCTATGTGATTGCCATCAGATGACCTCAGTTCAAACGCCATCTCCTGAGAAACTTTCAGGCCATCCTAGATAACGCTTTCCTCTACTGCCATGATACCGTCTGTCCCTATAGATTAGTTTTGTTTACTTTTGAACAAAATGTAAGTGAACACAGCATGCATTCTTTTCGGTTAAGAAGAAGTGTGACGATTTCATAATTTGTCTTACTGTCGATAGATTTTGCATCGTGTCCAGTCTCAGGCTATTATGAATAAAGCTGTTATAAACATCCTGGTACATGCCTTTGAAAGACATGTGTACTCAGTTGGAGCATATCTATTTGTTTAACAGATGTCACAAAACAGCCTTTTAAAGTGATGGTATCGACTTATACTCTTCCTAAAAAATGCAAAAAGGTTCTGATTTCTTAATTTCCTTACAAACACTGTCTATTATCATTATTTTTAACTTCAGCCATTCTAACAGGCATATATGGGTTTAATTTTTATTGTGGAGATATTTAGGGAGTGGGGTAGTTTTTTAAATATATTTTTTTAAACACATTCCTATATCTTCAGTACTGGATATATTGTCTTCTCAGATTTTACCATTATGTTATTGATTATGTAGCTCGATTTCAAATTTTTAGATCTCAGGCTTCCTGGCTTATGTTCCTTAATTTCAATACTACGTTATTGTCCCTTTGTAATACTCCCAGCAGCAGAACAAGAACTCAAGCGTGTGGACATGACATCATACGTCTATTGTCTTTTGAGAATGCAATGTTTCATCTTTTCTAGGATGGAAAGGAAAATAGAAAACAGGACTTAGAACTTGAAAGAGAAAATTTGAATGAGCCTCCAGTTTAATGCAGTTTCCATACTTGAAGCCAAAAGGCTGTGTAGTCAATACACAAAGGGAGTTGCTGGGGAGGGGGGCTGTTGGTTTCTTTACACGCTCATTACACCACTGCATCAGGGTGTCTAGGATTTTTGTTAAAAGATGAAATTAAGACTGTTATCCTTCATTTCCTGTTTTGGAAAATAGCTTGACTTAAGAAAAAAAAAGGTTAATTGCATATTGTTTTTGTGAATTGACTTGATAATTTTTCATATCATAATTAAGCTAATTAGAATTCTATTATTTTCCGACAGCTTTAATGAGGTCTTCTACTTGGCAAGGAACCTGTGAGACCAAAAGCCGCTGCCATTTGTTAAAAGATGGAGAAACCCTGATGACAAGCGGATCTTTAGTCGCATTTCAGTTAACAAGATTTATTCGTTAAGCTAATTATATTTTGTTGCCTCGAGCTTGACAAACTTCTAAGGTTGTCCTCTTCTCTTGTATGTCCCTGTTGCTCTCTCCGCGGCCGCCTCTGTCCCCTCCTTAGAGAATTCGCAGTGTCTGAGCTAAAGTAGGGTGGAAACAGTCTCCGATTCCAGCCGCGGCTCCCCTACTTGGCTGGAATGCTCATCCGGTTGTGATAGAGGCCGCCTTTGGACCAGCAGTTCTTAAAATAGCTACTTGGTTTGTTAAAACAAGAGAAGTAGACATTTGGGCAGCTCTTTGCTCTCTGGATGCTTCTGGCAACTTGCTTTGGGGGGCGCTGTTGCTCCAGTTTGGGAGCTCTAGCTGGGCTCCGTGAATGATGGCTCTCTCTTGCGCAATCTTGTATCTGTACCCCCTGTCAAGTAATCATTATAAACGTTTCATGTAGGAGCAAGCTGGCTCTAAGGAAAGGTCTGCCTTTCAGAAGAAGCATGGGCCAGAGGGGTGGGGACCACTGTGTCCTGTCCCTGGTAACATTTTCCCCTTTGACAGTGTAATTAAGTGCTAATTAACTAAATGAGTGTAAATGTTGAAGGTTGAGATAAATATCCACATCTTCTTAATCTATTTTCCTCTCCAAGATTTGATAAAGGAAATCTGGATTTAATGGAGGATATTTGTCAATTATTTTTTTTTAAGACCACAAATCTGTTTAGAAGGAACTCAGATATACCAGTTTTAATTTCTACAGGAAAAGTTAGCAGCATATAAATATAGGAGAGGTACAATAAAATGCGGATGTGATATTGCAATAATTATGGTAAGGAGGCTTAGTGAAACTACCTTTTGGAAACATCTGGTTTCTGTTTTTTTTCATATCCTGCAGATGTTGCTGAACTGATGAAAAATACTGACAGGAGAATACATTAGCCCATGAAGTCACTTCAATGAATAAAGCAAAGACTAGCCTCTTAACTTTCTAAAAAATCTAGTTAGGAAAGAACTCTGCTTTCAGAGGCGGCAGCGATTAGGCCAATAATTGAGAGGGGCCCAGGGCCTTCTAAAAGTGTCAATAGTGATCTGTTCTTGCCAAAGCGGGGAAGGGATGTTTCGTGGAGGAGCAGCCCGGGGTAATAAATGGGCATCTTTGTCATCCAGGCGCTTTCCCATTACCTTCCATGCTGAATGCTTAGAAATGAGGCCAAGTCACAGCTATGGGAAACCCACTCCTGTGCTTGGCGGTGGAGCAAAAAGGCTACTGAGTCTCACTACAGCTACTCCGCCTATCTTGTTAGCCTCTGGGCTGAAGTGAGACCCAGAACCAGATAGACAGCTCTTGGTTGAAGCAAGAATCTTGCAAAGAGGATGCCTTTTGGCCCAGGAGTGTTATCACCCTTCCCAGGCAGGAAGTGTCAGGGTAGGCACATGAATGCTAACTCTCTTCGAAAGCAAGAAAGGGGCATGGGAAACTAGAACGTATTTAATGGGGTTTAGCTGCATGTGAGATTAAAGCCCCGAAATAAATGCAAAAGAAATATTTTGGCCTCTGCCCTATTTGGCAGGAGGATTTGGGAGCCTGAAATAGTCCTCTGGCTGCCTGGGAACTCTGAGTCGCTCCCGTTAGTGACATCACCACTCCGGGTCACAACATTCAGAAGGCCTCAATTAAAATACACAACGAGTGTTTTTCTAGTAAAAGAAAGGTCTGTCTTTTCTGGCAGACAAGAAGGACATGCTCATACAAATGCACCCATAATAAAAAACAAAACAAAAAAAAGACCATGACAAACACAGAAACAGCGCGTTTTCGGGTTCTTCTCTGAGATGTTGACCTTTGAAGGCTCATAACTAGAAGTATCATCATTTTTCGTTCTGTGGCAAAAGGACAAATCTGGGCCATGCCTCAGAAAAGACTTTTTATTGTCTTTTCTGTGAAGCCTGGAGGTCCCTGGAGAGGGAGTTCCTCCTGGCCAGGCAATCCTTCCACTTTAACCACGAATGTGTGAGGATACCGCCAGCCCTTTCTCCTGCTCCATTGTTCGGCCCCGCCTTCACTCTGGCATATTGTTTCTGGCATTGTATACGTCTCCTCATCTTGTCTCTCCCCCAACTCTTTTTTTCTTTGCACCTGGCTGGCTTCTGATGGTGATTTCTCAGCTGTATTTCCCAGTGCCAGATTGTCGGGTTAAACTCAATCTGACCAGTTCTCGCTCCTTTGGGAGAATGTTGGCGCTAATGTAGTGCACAATTTAAAGGGTATTTAGCCTCACTGGCAATGTCATCATGATAACTTTTAATGTTTATGCCTCTTTGAGTATGAATGGCATAGCTCCCCAGTTTTTTTTTTCTTCACTGGTCATTTCTTCTCTGCCTTTAGCTAAGAGCAAATGTCGAATCTGCTGATCCTCCTAGTGATAATGGTATGGGTGACTACCAAAGTAGGATGCTGAGGTTTTAAATGAAGAAAATGATGCTCACAGAAACTAAAGCAGTTTAGTCAAGATCAATCAGTCAGGGGAACTAGGATTCAACTTGTATTAGAATCTTTGCTCAGGACTTTTAGAAAACAAGCCCTTGACACCACTATAACATCCTAACAAAGATAAGGCATACAATGGAGATGTCCGTGGAAGGTTCTGCACATGTGCCAAGAACGGAAAAATGAGGTATGCGAGGGGGGCAGATCTAGACAAAACTGGGGAGATTAAGTTTAGAGCCGTTTTCCCCTAAAAGGCCTTTTGTAAAATGTCAGTAGGTATTTTGTTAGGAAATAGGTGGCAACGCTGCATAAACTTGATTAATATTTAAATATAGCTATACATTTTGATTAAAGTATTACCAGGCATTTGTTACACCTCGTCAGTTCCTAAGATAGAAATCAGATATTATTCTGTAAGCATTTCCCAAACTTTAGACACAGCCAGTTCTTTTTCAGCCCGGGGCCTTGCTCATGTTAGACAAGTGTACTACCACAGAGTGGCTCCTGACCAAAAGCATTTTGTGAGAACATAATATTCCGTCAAGTCTAAGAGGGTCGATAGCTCGCAGAGAAGACAGCCGAGAACTGTTCAGATTCCAGGGAAAGATCTAGAAATCATGTTTAGTCTACCCTGCGCTTATTGAATCCGTGAATTGGATCATGCAATCCAGTAGGAGGTAAAATGATATTTCAGATTTCTATATGCAAGATGAGACAGAGCAAGGTGATAGAGAGTGTTGTGGGAGGATGGGGCGGTCGGCTCTTATCGCCAACCAGCTGTCCAGGGCTGTGTGACATTGGTCAAGTCACTGTATCATCTGTGCTTTCATTCCTTTAACTGCAAAACAAATAGAGCATATCACATTTTTTCTTACAGATTGAAATTTAAATATTCTGTAAATCAAAGCTTTAAGTTACAGAAAAATAGAATGGGTGTTGAATGTAGAGAGGGCTTTCTCTGAGAATTGATTTATTTGGCACAGAATATGCTGTTAGTTATTAAATACCACCAGAGAAGAAGGTGGGAAACCCACAAGAGCTATAACGGGCTTGCCTTGTGAATCCCGGCATGACAAGGGGCATTTCATATTACTTGCTACACAGTGGCTAATTAATTCAAGAGGAAACAGCCATTTCTTGGAAAGTCCCCTGGCAAACTATACACTGATTTTGCCTACCTCAATTTGTTTCTGAGAATTGCAACTGTTAAGCTGGAAAGTGAATTAGCCAGCCAACGGGACGCTTCTAGATAATCTGGACCCTTTGCAAAACCTGACAAACATCTACTCAGTTGATCCTACTGTCTGATGGAAAATTGCAGTTTCTTGCCCCCAGGTATGTCTGCATGCCTATGAGAATGAAATAAAATGGGTGAGAACTGTCATCCACAAGAGACAGCAGAAAGTGCAGGCTTGTCTCACCTTACTGAAATTGTAAATCTATCCTCCGGCAAAGCTCGGCTTTTCCTTCCTTTCTTTAATGTGTTCGGTGGCTCAGGAAATGTGTGCTGGTGCAAAAATGGTCAATGTGAGGCTCTTACAAACTCTGAATACTCACTAAGAAGCTATGAGACCCTGACGTCCTGCTCCGTGGGACCCAGCTTCTCCCTAGCCACACATGGCTACCCCTTTGCCCTGAGATTTTCTCAGTCCTTGTGACTTGTCGCTCCTGAAGGGCAGAAGCCAATCCTACTTCTTTCTTTTTTTATGTATATGACTGTTTTTCCTATGTATATGCCAGTGCACCAAGGGTGTGCCTGGAGCCCATGAAGGGCAGAAGAGGTTGTTGGAGCCTCTGGCACTAGAGTTACAGATGATTGTGAGCCAATATATGGGGGCTGGGAATTGAACCCAGGTCTCTGGAGAGCAGCCCATGTTCTTAGCTACTGAGCCATCTTTCCAGATCCCAAACCCCACTTATTGCTCACTCATGCTTTGTAACTGTTGTATAGATATTTTTATAAAACTGATGAAGTGAGTAATAATTGATAAACAAAACTGCAACGCAATGCAATGCAACACAAGCCTCTTCTAGGTCAAGCCAGGCCACTCTGCTCCCAGCTGCTACTTTTCTTGTCTGTCGCTTCTTTTTCAGCTACTCAAAGTTCCGAGTGTCAATTGTCTGAGGAGTCACCTTGCCTCTGTTTCTTTCTTTGTTGTGGTTTCTTGAGATACATCTGTCAATATAAACCTTGCCCTTTGAGACCATTCGTGGAAATCACATACAAAAGCAATAAATAGATCTGGATGTGGTGGCATACACCTATAGGGACAGAGTTCAGGAGGTTTGGGGGAAGGATTGTTGTGAGTTCAAGGCCAGGGTGAACTACACAGTGAAATTGTTTTTAAAAGCAAACAAACAAAAGAAATATCAGAGAGAGAGAGAGGGAGAGACAGAGAGAGACAGAAAGAGAGACAGAGGAAGAGGAAGAGGAAGAGGAAGAGGAAGAAGAAGAAGAAGAAGAAGAAGAAGAAGAAGAAGAAGAAGAAGAAGAAGAAGAAGAAGAAGAAGAAGAAGAAGAAGAAGAAAGTAAAGCAAGTTCTGACAGGCAGGTTCCCCTGATGTGACCTCTGCTTCTTCTTCCTCTGTCCCCTACACTATCACTCTAACCACGTGGACCACTAAAATACCTGACCTTGTCTTAGTGGCACAGATGTCATGTAATGTAGATTCACTGAAAAGGTGGTTTATCAGAGGAAAAAGCGACTTGAAGTTTCATAATCTTACTATTATAAAAGAATAGGTGGGAAAATGATGGCCTATGAACCAAACTATTATACGATTGTTTTGTTGCAGAAATGAAGTTTTATGGAAATGTAGTCACCCCTGTTTATATATTCTCTCCCTTCGAGTGACAGTGGCCAGTTGAAGCATTATGACAGACAGTGTCCAGTACTTGCCATAGAAGGCCTGGCCCTATAAGAATCATTTATTGATCAATGTCTTAGAAATTGCCACCGTGAGGGAATGTCCTCACTACAAAAGACAAAAAAAAAACAAAACAAAAACAAAAACAAGCAGACAGAAGTAACAACTACTGACCTATTTCTGTCGTTATGGAAATTCCCACAGGGATAGTAGTTACTCTCTCCCAAAATATAATGGATTTTGGTCTCACAACTTCCTATTGAATGCAAGCTTGTTAGCCCCAGACTCCTCCTGTCATCTCATCAGATCTTCCTCTCCAGCTAAGGTCCTAACCCTGCCCACACCAATGTTAGTTCTTCTCACTGTTCACACAAGCAACCTAAGGGAAGGTCTGGAATTTGAGCCTGTGGGCCTGGTATCTTCCTCAGGGGTGGGGGTGGGTAGAAGGAAGAAGGGGCTGCAGGAAATCCTACAATACATGGTTGTTTCATAGCAAACCATCTCTCTACAGCTGCATCCGTTCATCCCTAAGCGGAGGCTTGCCGCCAAGTTAATTCCTGTTTTTCTCAATCGTTACATGTTCTTCTGAGTCCAGAACACTCCTTGACATTCCTTTGTTCTGCTCTATTTTGTTTTAGGGAGGTCCTTTCTCTGCTCCCCTAGCTGTCTTGCGAGTCACTCTAGTGGAGACCAGGCTGGCCTCCAGCTCACACAGACCCACCTGCCTCTGCCTGCTGAGTGCTGAGATTAATGGTGTGTGGCACCACTGCCCAACTTGCAGTCTACCAGAGAGAGAACCGCATCGACTCACACCAGTCTCAGCAAGTTTCTCTCTAAGCTTTTCTGAGAGGGGACACCGATCTCAGGACTTCTGCCTCCTGTTCTCACTTGAAGTCATAATTCCTTTAAGACATTTTTCTCTTTTATTTTACAATTTACCATGCATTTACTAGTAGAACTGAAGTCACTCTCAAGAGGGTCGCAATTCACAGCACTTTGAAAGCAAAAACCAAATGACCAGGGTATGGACTAGCTGATGTGTAGGTATCTTTTTGTGTTTGGGATGTTTGAACCTATGAATTGTTTGTCAATAGAAAGGAGGCCTCGATTTGAAGTAAAATTGGGGGTAATTATTTCGATGGTGTTTTCTTTTAAAACACAGTCATATTTCCTTTTGTGTTATCAGAGAATACACGGGGTGCTGTTAAGTAGAAACCCTCATATGATGTTAAGTGGTGGTAAGTTATTTTGAATAGAGCAACAAAACAAACAGGGAGGGAGAGAGGAAGAGATCCTATGGGATAATCCTGAGAAAATTGACTTTTTGGTCTATGAAATGTTTCCCAAGGTTGAATAAGTATCAAATGAAACAGTAAAGATGGGGGGGGGGGCTTGAAAAGTAGATTATGACCTCCAAGTGAGCCTGCTTATTTAACTACCTGGTGATTTTTTCATTTACTTCCTTGCAAAAGCTAATGTGCCTTTGCTGTTAGCACCTGACTTTCTCCTCTCATCTCTCACAGTCTTCCTTATGGACTGCCTCCAAATGGAAGGAACCATTATCAGCTGAATGCATAACAGTCTGAGTGAAATAGGAAGATTGGGTCAACAACAGTCCAACGGATATCTTAAGCAGGGGTTGGGTCTGCACCTTAACTGACCCAGGTCACATAAGACAATAGGATACACCCAAATAGAGTCCTCCTATGCCAAATTGGCCTTTGGTCTTGTATTGCTACAAACATGCTGTTAATTAATTTTAGTCAGCTTCACAGATCACCTCTATGGGAGGAGTCTTCCCATAGGGAAGACTGAAGCAGAAGAAAGGAGAAATTCAGAAACTATAGCAAAGGGTTATTAAATTTCTCAAAGAAGAAAATTCAAAGACAAAACGCAAATGATCAGGTCAGTTACTATCCAGATTGTTGAGGACTTGCTGGAGCATAGGAAGAACAAGTTTGGGGATGGCAGGGCAGCTCAGCAGGCAAAGGTGCTTGCTGACAAGATTGATGACCTGGGTTCGATCATCGGAACCCACCTTGTAGAAGGAGAGAACTGATTCTCTGATCTCCACATATGGTGCCACGGAGCATGCACAACCCCCTCCACCCTGCTAAATAAATATATGTGCAAATAAATGTAAATTTAAATGTTTTTTTTTAAAGGAACAAGTTTAGGAAGTGGTTTTGTTTGAATTGTCACTCAAAGGAAATATCTGACTAGGCTTTATGCCTACATATCAATTTATCCCGTGATGGATAGCTTTGCTTGCTTCTATTGTACATATAAAGCAAGGAGGCAATTCTAATTTGCTCAGCAGTATGTAACACAATTCTTTTTAGAAAAGTCAGCGATGGTGGAGAAATAGCTTTTGAATACTGTTTTTGTGTTATTGTAGATTTTTGAAAAGCGATAAGGAGATTATTTGTAGAGAAAACACCAGCCTAGGAAGCGAGCCCCGGCTTGGTCCTGTTTTGTTTTGAAAGTGGCTTTCAGTTCAGCATGACTAGCAAGATAACCAGGCAAATGATTCATCAGGCTTGTAACTCAGCAGGTGCACTGCTGTGCACCCAGCCAAGAAACCTTCCACACTTCACTTCCAGCTGTGATTGTCTCTGTGTGGCAAGCCTAAAAGAGGAAGGCTAGGCACTCAGTCCGCCTCTTCCTAGTACATTCTACATCCTCCCACTCAGTTTTGCTCAAGACATCTTTATTAAGCATTCATTCTTGTATAATAAATGATCTTGGATGCTGGTGAGAGCGCAGGTAGGCAACGCAAAGGGTAAATAGATAAAGGAAAAATTCTTCCTGACTGAAGGAACTTAATATGATTAGAAAATTTCGTTTTGGATAATGAGAAAAAAAACAAAATAAAAAAAAAAACAAAAACAAAAAATTTCCACTAAAAGACATATCTAAAATCAAAGACATAACATATAACAATAAAATAAAAGAATTAAAAACCTCTCCGAATTGAAAGAGTATTCAATAATTATGTAGACATGAGTGTATGTATAAAACTGACATGCACACTCACAAATTACAAAACTACATACTCAAATGTCAATTCTAGCTAGCTCTGAATATGGAATTATTGGTAAACTTTTTATTTATAAAATTTTGCTTCTTATCTCTCTTGTAATGAACAAAGTTTACTCTTAACTATAGGAAAAGAAATATTTCAAGTCTTCAGGGAAAGGAATGGGGGTACAAGTAGTGTCTGTAGACCTAACTCTCTACAGGAGAGAGACTTGACCTACACAAAGAGATTGTTCATAGGTCCACGGTCTAAACCCACACATATATCTCTCTTGGATACCGTGCAATGCTTCCTATTAACTTGCCTTTCCATGGCTTGAACAAATTGCAAAGGAATGCATTTTTGCCTTTTATTAATTTGTTTCCTAATGGCGAAACCAGTTAGTGAATCTAAGTGCCCCCGTAACAACTTTGGCACACCAGGCAGGAAACAGATTTGCCTCAGATTGCTGTAGTTAAACGCAAGATCATCCTAAAATTTGGGGAGCTTTTCTATGATCCTCTTACTCTTAAGTGTTACTTCCTATCAACCCTGATAGACAGCTGCCTATCAACCTCACTGACAAAGGGGCTTTTTGGATCTTGACCTGGCATTACTTGTAAAAAATGCTTCACTCACTCACTTATGTGATTTAGACAGTGTTTGATAACAAAATTCATGGTCTGAACTGTGGCTTATTGTGTGCTCTTCATGACAATTTGTGAAGATGCGTTGGGAACACCTGCCATGTGAGGGCTGCATTGAACCGTTTGCTGAGTTGTTGTGTAGTTAGGTAACACTGAAGTTCAGATTTTGTTAGCACAGTGCCCACTTGTTTCATTTTTTTCTTTTTTGCATAGCCTGTATTTTGATTTTTGATTTTGGCTTCATCTTTATTTTTGTGGTTGGGACATGGGATATGAAAGCCATTTGGATTCATTTCAAGTCACATTGAAATACCAGCTAAAATGAGATAAATGATCTCTACTGTCTCAAGTGTCATTATTGTTTGGGTAACATATTTATTGCATAGTACAGATGAAGATTTTTAGAATACTTGTCTTCCTATATTTGAACTTGAGTACATTTTGAGAAGTCTTCATTATATCTTGTGTACACATGAGAGATGGTTTTATGAAATATATTTATTATATATAAACATATCATGTTATAAACATGAACATTTAACCAACCCAAATACACTGCGCATTCTCAGTGGCTCCCTGGGAGACAAATCCACTTACTATCTAAGAGTGTACCAAGAATTAATGAAACTATGTTTATGTGTGCCACTTTGTGTATTTATCTCTGTTTATGATGATTAGCCAGGGGTTGAAACTTTGATTGCTAAAGCAATAAAGTGGCTTGGGACTCATCCACATGAGCATCCTTTGGGCATCAAAAACAAGAATTAAATATTATCTCTGATCCAATCTGAGCTTTTCTTGAAGAGTTTTAACAGAGTCATCAAGATGCCTGGCTTCATAGTGGGTAATGGCCTCATGGAGAATAATATCAGATAATACCATATTTCTGGAAGGTAGGGATAAACATTGGTTGCTTTATACATTGAGTTACTCAACAGTGATGGTGTTAGAACTTCCCAAAATACGTAAGAAGAGGAATCTGGCCCGTTGGTGATACTGAGCTTGGTCCTAGGGTCTCACTGTGACCTGACTATCCTACATGCATGAGTCATTCTGTCAAATTTGGATCACCACCACTACTCCATTTGTTAATCCACACTAATTATCTCAGAATTGAACTTCATGCAACATCTAGTTAATCCAAGACAAACTAAGCCAAAGGAACACCAGACACCCACTCTAGCATTCATTAAATACAATAAAATTATTCTAAATGGTGGGAACACACTTGCACAACCCCTTCCAGACATAAATTCACAGCCCAAACCAGTGATGGTCTAGAACCACAGCCAAAGCCAAAATCAAATCTGGAGTTGAGCCAAAACCAAAATAAAAGTAATTTCCAGGGCCAAAGGCAATCCCAGTGGTAGATCCAGAATAGTTTACAGAAATAGAGAAGACAGAAAGGCAACTATGAACCACAAAAGAAGTTCCAAAGTCAAGGCAGCTTTCTAAGAGCTGGGTTAAGAATGTTAGAGACAAAAGGAAGCCCCAAATAAGGGGCATCCCTCAGATAGTCTACAATGTTGTAAACAGTTATTTATCATCAAGGGAGTTCTGAGAATATAACTTGATACCCTTAATAACCAGCCTAATAGAGGAAAATGATACCTCAATCATATGATAATCTAGTGTTTTCAGATCATTGTAAATGATCTCACTGAAAGAAGAGAGATGACAAGAGAGAGAAATAAAGAGAGAGAGAGAGAGAGAGAGAGAGAGAGAGAGAGAGAACCCCACAACAATTGAATTCCTGATGCAAAAATTCCAGTGGAAAAACACAGGTTATACACACACACATACCTTGTCTTGATCAAAATTTCCAATGACAGAATAATAACCTCATATAAGTCAGATTCAGGCAAAATTTTAAAACAAAGACTTTGAAGGATCAATAATATTTGAAGGAATGAGTGGGAATATGTGTAAATATCTGGATGAAATACGCAGTCAATATAGGGTATGAAAATGGGCTTAGAAATGCTGAAGAAAACACATCTGACATGCTAGAGGTTAAAAGTTAAATGAATCAAATAAAAGATCAAAGGAAAGCTTTACTGAATACCTAGAAAGTCACAAATCAGGGGTTAAAGTCAAGGTAGAATTTACATATGTAGTTAAGTAAACTGAAAAAATTTTAAGATAAATATTTTTTATTTTCCATTATATATGTGAAATTGAAAACTCTTTGTAATACTGTTAAAACATCAAAAATATAAATTATGTTTATAGAACTCCTTACTAAAAGCATATAAAATATTTTCAATACAACCATAGCAGAAAACTTTCTACCTCTAAGGAAAAAGCAGGTCCTTCCTAGCAATGAGGCATATAGAATATATAGGCAGGACTAGAAAAGACACTTCTCACATCATTTTATGATTAGATACTAAATATACTGAAGAAAGTGTATGAAAGGTTCTAGAGAGAAATATTAAGTCACATATATAAATGACATCTAACAACTTGAAAGTTTAAATACAAGAAAGGCTTGCAATGATTTATTTTAATTTCTGAAGGAGTACAGCTATGAATATAGACTAATATACCCAACAAAAAAATTTGCTGTGATTGAGGGAGCAAGAAAAACATTCCATGATAGAAGCAGACTATAGGAATTTAGGACCTAATTATTATACTACTTCTACAGATAATAGTGGAAGGAAATTTTCAGACTGAAATATAATAGATTACATATAATCTTAATACAATATTAATAAATTATAAGTAAAATATTACAGATGGTAGACATCAGGTAGGCATATGAAGATTAAGGAAAGACTGTATATAATAAAGTCAACAAATGATGGGAAACAAAAATAAACATCTCTGTAACACTGAGATTTAATGTTATCAACTCCCCAACTAAAGAATATATTGAAATATTGGATGGAAAAACATAATCTAGGGTCTGGTGAGATGGATCAGTTGGTAGAGCAATTGTTGTCAAGTTTGATGATCTGAGTTTTATTGTCAGTACCCACACTGTGAAAAGGGAGAATCAAATTCCACAAGCTGTGTTCTGCCCTTCACTTGTACACCATGGTACATGCATGCATGCAAATATATAAATAAATATAATAATTTTTAAAAAGGACCATGTGTAAACAGAGGTTGTTTGTTCATTTCCTTGTCACCCAGACTTGGATAATCACACAGAAACTGTATCAATTACAATACTGTTTGGCCAATAGTTTAGATGTATTCCTAGCTAGCTCTTATATCTTAAATGAACCTATTTGTATTAATCTGTGTATCACCACAAGGCTGTAACTTACCAGTAAGGTTATGATGTCCTTCTCTTTTGACAGCTACATGGCATCTGCTTGACTCTATTGTCTCTCTAATCTTTTCAAGTCTGGGTATATTCTGCCCTGCCATAGGCCAAGTAGCTTTATTCATTAACCAATAAAAGGAACACATATACAGGACATCCCACTTCATCCCCCTTTTCTTTCTAAATAAAAAGGAAGCTTTTAACTTTAACACAGTAAAATTACATATAACAAAAGAGGTATCAAGCAAGAAATACAGTTACAATATTTCTTTGGGAGTCTAAAGTTTCAAATCTAATTTATCTTTTATCATAACTAAAGAAAACTATAACTGTCTTCAACTCTTGAAAGAGTACAGAAGGATAAAATATTACCTAAGTAAACAGGAGGTGCATTGTTTGAAACTTTAAAGTTCTAGAATTGACAGAGACATCTTGTTGCCTGGACAGTCACCCAAAGTTCTTCTGTAACACTGGGCCATCCATCTTCAGCCTACAGGCACATAGTATCTGGCAGACTTTTCCATGAAGCAAGAAATTTGAAGATCTGTTCTTCCTTGCAATGGCAAAGTTCATCAATTGCTTTCTTCTGTGTCCTGAAGAAGGTCTGGTAGACGCTTTCAACAGGAATGCTGAAAGATTGTTTCACCTTCTTTAGGCAAGTTCAGCAGTCATATTTTAATGTGGGTCGTGCATATCCAGTTTATATAGCATACCATAAAACAGTCCAGGTAAGAGCAGTTTCTTACCCGAATGGCTACCTTGTCATATTGAAGGCAAATTCCATAATTAGTTTCTTCTATGCCCATCAACCTCTCTGAAGTAATTGGTGCTACCAGAAGCTGACATGTTTCATTGTTTAGAAAAATCTAAGTTCTTAAAACCTTTTAAATGCCATATTCTGTAGGTTTTTAAAATGCTGAAGATTATCTAACTTAAATATATCTCTATGTATCTAGAAAACATAACTAATATAATTAAAAGTTTGATTATTACAGATGGCTGTCTATTAATCTGTATTTCTTAATTATACATTACATTTTAAATGAGTTTTACAACACAACACCTTAAACAAGAGCAGAAATCCATATACAGTGTAACAAAATTGACTTTAAATTTGTATCAATAGACCAACATCCATACCAATGCAAAGTATTCATCTCTATACAATATCCCCATTTAAATAAAAACAAACATTTATAAACAATCATCTTGGGAATTGGGGCTCCAAACTCTTTATGTTGTTTGTTGGGCAAAGTAGTTAGGCTTCACAGAGACCTTTTCATTGGTGAAAGACTAGAGTTCTAAATGACTACATTAATGAACCCAAGAGATCTCAAACATACATACAATTTAATGATACACCACAAGACCTTGGAAAAACAAAAGTAGCCATTGCAGGGTTACAGAGACTGTATTGTGGAGGTCAATTTAACAAATTCATTTAAATGAATATCTATTCTATTAGTTCTGTGATTCTGAGGAACCCTAACTAATACAGAAAATTAATACTGAGAAGTAGTAACTCTGAGCATGTGGTACTTAGGCTTTTGGAATTGGTTTGTGGGAGTAATATGGACAGAACTTTGAACTTGAAGAGCATTTGAAGCTATAAGCAGAGTTTAACAAGCAATTCTTATGGGATTGTGAGATAAATTCAGAATTTATAGAACTGGTTCATTAAAAAATTACATTGAGTGAATGAACCCAGGCACAGAAAAGCAAATGCTGCATGTTCTCCTTCATATGTCAGTGATTATTGCTTCCAAGCTCTAATTTTGTGCATTCAGCATGAAACACCCATAGATGAAAGGAAACTAGAAGGGGACAATAGGGAAGAACATGCCTCAAGGTATAAGAGAGTACGAGCAATATGAAAGGAGAGAAGGGAAATATTGGGGTAGACAAGTTTAAGCAACAAAAGTATGGGAAGATGGGAGAAATTAGGGACACGATAAGGGTTTTATAAAAACAAAGGGCTTATAAAAAATCTGCACAGAAACTTACTATCTTGTAATCAAAATAAGCATAATTTATTTAAAAAACAGTTTGAGGGGAATGGGAAAATGGGCCTATGGTTAAAAACACTGTTGCTTGGGGCTGGAGAGATGGCTCAACGGTTAAGAGCATCACCTGCTCTTCCAAAGGTCCTGAGTTCAATTCCCAGCAACCACATGGTGGCTCACAACCATCTGTAATGAGGTCTGGTGCCCTCTTCTGGCCTGCAGGCATACATACAGACAGAATGTTGTATACAAAATAAATAAACAAATAATTATTTTTTTTAAAAAACACTGTTGCTCTTTCAGAGGTCCTGGGTTCAATTCTCAGCATCTATATGGTGCCTCACAACCATCTATAGCTCTAGTTCCAGAGGACAAAATGCTCTCATTTGACACCTGTGGGTTCCAGGCACACAAATAGTGGTCGTATCCAAACACATATTCATGTAAAAAGCTCATACATATAAAATAAGTGAATAAATATAACGAACTAAAATGGTCTGAAGGAAAATATCCTGAATTGGCTAAAAATAGCTGCTTCTAGAGGCCGTGGATTATTAAACAATAACCTCAGTGCCAGGGTGGGATACCTCACATCAAGTTGTTGGTCAGGGAGCTTCCAGATACTCTGCTGACCCAACCACATAGGTTCCTGACAATCCTCTTGGTTGCCCACTAAAACTAGATGAAAAGACCCTCTTACTGGAGACATCACACACCTTGTTTGCACAATATAGAGAACCAAGCTGGAGTACTCTGGAATATTAGTCATTCCTTGCTAGCTTACTTTCATAGTCCCTGGTCAGGCTGTTGGGAGAGAAAATTCATTAATGACATTATCCAGCTGTGTTTCCTATGAACTAAGACCAGCTTATAAGGAAGAATGTGCACTTTTGTGCATTAGTGGCACTATGGTTATGGGTGTAACTCACTGCTCCTGATTAGATTTGATGTTGTCATAGGATAGAACCATGTTTGTTATTATAATCCTGATCAGAAATCTACAGCAATTGGAACTGGGGAGCTCATAGGTCCTAGCAGAGAACTGAGTGTTTCTGTTCAGCTAAATTAACAAAGTATTAAGCTACCTTCTACATATTTATTTATAATCATAAACAAATGCTTCTCTCAGACTTAAACAGAGAACATTCAGGTTGTCATAAAATAGCAAGAATAAGTAGCACAAGAGTTTCTAACACCAAACAAGATGTTTGTATTATACCCTTTAAAGGTCTTGGCACATTGCTGAATAAAGATCTCAAAGAATGTAAGAGCTAGAAGATTGGGAAGGATGGCAAATGACCACCTTCTGGGCTTAACTCTCATAAAAAGCATCTGCTGATGTCTGCAGCAGGTCTGTCCAAGAATGGACCCATCAACAGTTGAGCGTGATGGAGAAGGGGCTCACTGGGCCTCACTCCTTGATCCTGAGTCATTTGATATTCAGACATTGGGAGCTGGGGAGTAATTACCTTCAATTGTGTAATCACTGGTGACCCCACAAAGCTCCACATATAGCTCTAAATCAACTCTGATACAACCAAATTAACCACTTAAAAAATCTATCCTCTTTTCTTCCATCCTTCCCCTGCCTGATCCCTCCTGTTCCCATTAAATTATGGTATGGTATGACCGCTCTTTGGTGCTGTTGTTTGAGACAGAGTTTCACTTTTTAGCCCTGACTGTACTAGAACTACCTCAGGTCGGGGGAGGGGATAAAGGGATAGAGAACCAGGAGAGACAACTGGAGAATCTCTGGGAAAAGCTAGAAACCTAGTGCAATGGAAACTCCAACAATCTATGAGGGTGACCCTAGCTAAGTGGCCAACCAAAGCTTGGTCCAGCTTGAGACCCATGCTATGAGAGGGAGATTACCTTCCACACTGCCTGGAGGTTCAGGAGCCAGAGGCAAAATAGTCCAGAGGCATAGGATAAAACCAAACCGGACTGGAAAAAAAGTCAATGAAATGATTCCTAATGATAATCTGCTTTACTCATAAACTGGTGCCTAGCCCAGCAGTCATCAGAGAAGCTTCACCCAGCAACTGATGGAAACAGATGCGGAGACCCACAGCCAAACATTAGGCGGACCTCAGAGGATCCTGTGGAAGAGGAAGAGGAAGGATTGTAGGAGCCAGACGGCCCAAGGGCACCGCAAGAAAACCTACATAATCAACTAAACCAGGCCCATAGGGGCTCTCAGAGACTGAACTGACAACCGGTGAGCCTACCTGGGACAGATCGAGGCAATCTGCATATATGTTGCTTTTGTGTAGCTTGGTTTTCTTGTGAGACTTTTAACAGTGGGGGCAGGGACTGCCTCTGTTGCCTGCTTTTGCATCCTTTGTTCCTGGTGGGTTGCCTCATTCAGACTTAATAGGACAAGAGGTACTTACTCTCACTGAAACTTGGTATACCATATTTGGGAGGCCTGCCCTTTTCTGAAGTTGGATGAGTGGATAGGGATGGCATTTATAGGAGGGGAGGGAGGAGAAACTACAGCTTGAATGTAAAAACAAAACAAAAAATAAATCCCTCCAAAAGTGGTGCATCTGGGAATGAAGTTAATAAGGAGTAGAGCTATGATGAATGATATGTTTTAATTGGGACTGGGTGTCTCTCATGTAAATTAGGAAGGACAGAACCAGCCACAGCACTAAGATTCACACAATCTGTTCTCAGCATTGATCATCTCGCTGAGGGGATGAGAGACAATTGGGTCTCACTAAACAATGATCATTCTGCTGAAGGAAATGTGGTGCACTTGGGTCGCCCTAAGAGCGAATCACCCTGCTGGAGAGGTATGGCTCAGAGTGCCAAGTACTCCACAGCCCAGCTGGGAAGCTGCAAGGCTTAGCTGTGCCCCTCTTGACTCTCTTTTTTCTGTGGTCCTCGCTCCTATTTGTAGGCACTCTTCAAATGTCCTGTCTCACCTCTTGTCGGTTTCAAAAGCGATTCCTTTCTTTTATTAACTAAAATATTTTAATTATTTGTTTGTTGGGGTGGAGCCCAAGTATTATTGTGCACACGAGGAAGTCAGGTTCTCTCCTTCTATTCTGGGAGTCAGACTCAGGGAAGCAGACTTAGTGGCAACACCTTTACTAGCTGAGTCATCTAACTGGCCATTTTTCTTTCTTAGAACACACATTGTTCTTATCGTGATTCTTCTACTTTACATGGTTCCATAGGGGTAGCTCCTAGTCCAACATCTTACCTAGAAATAAAATATTATCTGAAAGGTCCATTCATATGTGGCCAATGGTAAACAGACAATAGGTATCATCCTATTAAGAGTGGTGCCAATCATTATTCTTGGGGTGACAAATAGTGATATACTCTGCCACCACAAGGACCTTCTCAAATCTCTCTCTCTGTCTTTGAAGAAATCCAACACTGCATCAATAAAGTAAAAGGAAAATACTAGACTTTGGTTTTTTTTTCCCTTTCAAACTTTCTGAAATGATCGTAACCTTTTGATATCAGTTCACCTTGCAAAAACTAAGCCAGGGCAATATCATCATAATAAAATAGGAGACTAATATATGCCCATTGGGCACATACAGAAACTCAGGCAAAATACACACACATAAAATAAAATAAATAAATCTTATTTAATATAGGGAACTAGCATCTAGGACTTGTCTCACTTTTTAAAGTAAAAGTAATAATTTTAATAAAATGTTCAGAAATGTGAACTAAATTAGCAAATGTAGCTTTACTATTTTATAAATAAAAACTTCCTCTCTCTATGACTGGCTATAAATGAAATAACCTCTCAGAAAAGGAAAAGATGTTTGACTGCAGATCTGGTCAGGTAGACGGGGTGGGTATCTTCTAGGAATGATGTACATGGCCTCACTTCACAGCTGGCTGGGAAGATAAATGGCTTCATTCAACTTGAAGATTCTAGAATATGCTTAATAAAACCCCATACTTTAATATTTTTATTCCACCTTAATTATAGAAGAATACTTTTTCAAGTGCATGCATTTATCAAAAGTTAATTTAAGGTTAAAGAATAGTAAGGAGGAGGTGTGATTAATCATTTAAACTTAAAGCTATGACAAAGACTTAAAGATTCTCTTAGAAAAGCCATATTTGATCTATTTGATTCTTTGCCTCACTATGAATAAATTTACTTTGATCCTTTATGAAACAGATGAATGCCAATTTTCTTTTCTTTTTTTTTTTTTGGTTTTTCAAGACAGGGTTTCTCTGCAGCTTTAGAGCCTATCCTGGAGCTAGCTCTGTAGACCAGGCTGTTCTCGAACTCACAGAGATCCACCTGCCTCTGCCTCCCGGGTGCTGGGATTAAAGGCGTGCGCCACCACCGCCCGGCATGAATGCCAATTTTCAATAGTAAGGTTAACAGGATAGGAGTTTCATTTTATGGATATAGAGAGATGACCAAGTTTTTTTTAAGTCCCCATAGTACAGCTTTAGAAGGTCTCTGGTGCGTACTGATATCCATGCTTCAGGGGCGTATCTAGTTTTTTTTTTTTTTTTTTTTTTTTTTGGATTTGAAGTTTTAACTTTCACTTCATCAGTCATTTCAAAAATTACAGAAAAGTTATATCTAAAAATTTTAAAAACGAGTTGACCTAGGAGAAAACAACTGGAGTCAAGTCCTATTATTAGCCCAAGCAGCTGTTTCTCCTCCAGTAAATGCCTTGGTGACCTAGGGCCTGCACTCCCCTTTTCCCAAATGGAAAAGTAGACAACGTGAGAGATTTCCCATGAAGCCTTATAGTCCATGATTTGAAAGTAATTCTTTTGTGGCAAAGTTTTGACAGGCATTGAATCTTCTTATTTGGGTCTCCAAGGAGATGCAGGACTTCCAGGATGAGTGTTTGGTTTAGCTCAGTCCATCACCATTTGGATTACTCTTAGAACTATGTCGTTAGAGCCACAGAAGATGTGTGGCTCTTCTGGGAAATACAGCGACTGAATATATTTGTATTATTTTGGTGGGCTAGACTAGTGAGATCAAGACACAGAGTTTTAAACATAGAAACCATGTGCTTTTTGTTGAATTCCCATATAAGAAGGATAAACATTTCTTTCTCCTCAAGTACTATGTATGTACTTCACCAGATGCATGATTGATCACCCACAAGCTGGGAGGCAATGACACGCTTATGTGAGACCCACACAGAGTAACCCACATGGAGAAATAGCTGATCACACAACAACTATTAAGAATGACTTCATCAGAGTGTTCTTTCTTCCTCCAAGGAAAAATATATCTTTTAATAACTGAATAATTCATCTATTTTGATTTTTCAGACTAGATTATGATGTGAAGTTACTGCAGTAGTACAGGAAATCAAGTTTGATTTTGTAATATAGTCAAATGAGTAGAGTGCCATGCCTGCGATCAATAAGGAAGCTGTAACTACATTTACTGTCAGATGATGATATTGATGTAAACACATAATGGTCGAAATTATAAAATCAATTTCAATAATTTAATCAGAAATGTTTATTGATACTGTTAAAGTTGAATTCAATAGCTTCTAGTATGTAGTTAATTTCCTACCTGTCAGAAAAATGTATTGAAATGCTCTTTCTTGAAAATGGAGTTAATTCAGTAGAGAAAGCAGCAAACTTTCATGCTAGGAGAGAGAAGAAATTGTTCTCCAGACCTGGGTGGAGGCAAATACTGAAAGCTCACACATATGTATGTGTATACACTGTATATGTGTGTGTGTGTGTGTGTGTGTGTGTGTGTGTGTGTGTGTATGAAAATGCTCTATGGTCTCCAGTTTTGGGGATTACTGCTCCTGAAAAGGTTGAAGAGAGAAATTCTATGCTCATTGCAATACTGCAGAAATGAGCAATCAACACATGGTAGAGATGCGTGGATGCTGTGTAGGTCTTCATGGAATGATATTTAGTTTTAAAAATGAATAGAAAGATTAAGCTCCAAGGACTGGAAACTTCGATGTTTTGACTCTTCCCCAACCTAATAGCTATGATCTTTTTTCCATATTATGCTGAAACTCTCTTAACTGAAACAAATTTACTTAAGGGATTGTCTACATGTGTGAAGTCTAAGTTTCAAGTAATGTTTTTGTGTGTTTTGGGAGCCTATCCTCTTTACAAGAGATAAAGATCGAACTTTGATGGCTTAACAATTAATTGCATGGCTGTGTGCTGTGGTAAGTAATATAAACTTTAAATTCTGTATGATTATTCAGAAATTATGAATTTTCCCATTGTGTAGTGAATAGAGTGGCATTTTCTTATAACGGCATTCGAAGGATAGCACTAGCTGGGTAAAATATTTTCTGGGTCATTTGCTTGCTATCCTATTGCACTCTCTACTTTGGAAGTCAAGCTTGCATTTGAACTGCTTTTCAAATGGCCCATGTTCTTTATTTTTCCACCATATAATTCTCCATTATACTATCAATGTGGCACTTTTAGCATTGACTCATGTCATATTCTGCCTTTTACTTTTGTGTTTGTTTTTGCATGTTTTATTTCCCAAACTAAACTATTTGATCCCCAAAGGCTGGTACTGAGTCAAATATCCTCTAGAACATTACATGACTAGGCAATTGTATATCACATTATGGCTATTTGGTATCTGATCAACTGAATGATTCAAAAATTGTGAAGATTGCAATTGATGCATAATTTAGAATGAAACCATGCTGGGTATTGAGGTGTGTTCCTTTCAACTAAATCTTAATTGGAATCACAGAATTTCTGGAAATATTGTTTTTGTTGTACAAAGGGAATCAAAGTTCAGATAATTGTCACCATCATAGACATCATTGCACTTCAGGCCTCTTGACACATGCTGCCCGTTTCTCTTTTTGCGGTGCCATGATGATTCCTAAGAAACTGATTTGTATCTAATAAAGATAAAGAAGAGGAGTTCAGTTGCTTTAAAAATTAACAAAGTCCTTTGAGAAGAAAAGGATGTCCCCAAACTTCTGAGAATTGATGTCAGACTATATGGAAGGCTTTATTTAGTCTCTAATCTTTAATTTTTAGGACTTTGGATATAACTCTTTTTGCTGAAACAAATAAATTCAGCCTTCTAAATACTTGAAAGGATATGCTGATTATAGCTGGAAATGGAATTTTACTTAAAATTCCATTCTCTCCCTAAACTTGGGTGGGTTTGCTTTCACAACTTCCTCCCCTTGCCAATTGTGTTGCTAAATGACCTCCCCAGGTCATCTCCTGCTTCCTGGCCTTTGTCATTTCTACTATTTTGATTATTCGTTGAATGTAAAAGGCTCATGTTAAGTATTCAAACTCAAGTTTCTTTGCATCAGCTGTGTTTATAGAAAGAAAACAATATAAGTAATATCAACACAGAAGGAAATATAAGCATACATCTAAAGACAGTATGAATCTATCTATAG
The DNA here is from genome assembly GCF_903992535.2 of Arvicola amphibius. Lineage (NCBI taxonomy): Eukaryota > Metazoa > Chordata > Mammalia > Rodentia > Cricetidae > Arvicola > Arvicola amphibius. Next base: position 80,271,876 of record NC_052047.1, read on the forward strand.
AACCCAAATGACTGAAAAGACAAATCTCATTTTCTCACTAGCCTTCTGATACATGTCTGTAAAATTAAATGTCTAATCACATGGCTTCAGATGACCAAATCGATATGATGAATCATTGGTTCACACATGTGATATTGTGCAAGAAATAAAGACTGACACAGCATGCTTGGAGATGATGTTCACTATTCACTGAATGACCATCATGTGTTAGACAAGTGCTTTATATTGAACACTTAATCATTGTGCTAACCTTACAGTATCTATAGTACCACTCACACAAAAGTAAACTTTACAAAATGCTCTTTGAAAATAGAGATACTTGAACTAAATCCTCATTTCCTATGCTTATTAACATTAAAGCCTTAAATGACTTTATCATTCCAAACTTCAGTTTTTTATATTAAAATTGTTTTACGGTGTGTCTGTGTGTGCACCCATGCACTTGTGCCGTGCACATATGTGAAAGTCTCAGATAATTTATAAGGGGCCAGTTCCTTCTTTTTATCATTTGGGTTTTGGAGTCAAACTGGATTACCAAGACTGGCAGCTGGAATCTTTAACCTACTACGCCATCTTAATGGCTTCTTAGATTTCAGTCTTTTTATATATTCAAATGAGAAAAATTAGGACCGGTGACAGGGAATGCTAGATAAAGAGACTTGTCATGAAAGCTTGGTGATGCAAGTTCTATGTTCTATACCTCCAAACAGTTATAAAGGTGGAAGGAGAGCACTAGCGCACAAAGTTGACCTTTGAACTCCATTTGACCTCCATACTCATGCCTGTTGCTTGCTGCTTGCATGCTCTCTCGCTCTCTCTCTCTCTCTCTCTCTCTCTCTCTCTCTCTCTCTCCCTACTATTACCAATATAATAATAATTTTAACAAGGAGAAAAATAAAAATCACGGCATACATCTCATACAATTATTGTTTTAAAATACAGGATGCTTGCAAAGTGCTTAGCAAAGCCATGGCTGTTGGGTTTGCTATATTTTTTACTATATTTATTTTTACTACAAACAGATGAGCAAGCATAACTGAGTGAATTTAGATCACTTTCTTTAGTTCATAGAATAAGTAGAAGAATGCTAATTTAAACCCACATCTCTTCAATTTCAGTATCTGCTGGAATATTGCATGGGCTTTTGGTGCTGCTGGACAGTGCAGTAGTGAACCAGGGCAGGATAAATTGGGATAGAAATGGAGGAATGCATGTATATGGAATATGTTTTAAAGAAAAAGACCACTGACATGCTTTAACAAAAGGGAGAATGACTACATGATTCCAGGTTAAGCCTATAGTAGAGGAGAGTTGTGCTTGGGATGAAATCTGCTGCCACTTCAGCTGCCTCCACTGAATCTAGACTGTGAGAGGCTACACACTCTGGAGGCCGGTGCTCCCTCATCCCTGATGCCGCCTGGCTATATGACACACTTAGCAGCAGCTGTTCCTCGCCATCAGATGCATTGAACACCAGCAATGCTTGCTCTGCCTCCCCTCCAAGCTTCCATTGTCTTCTGCAGCTGTACGATATAACAAGAAGACATGTGGCAAAAAAATAATGTCTGAACACTGTAATTTGCAGGCGTGTGCCCCAGAAGTCCAGGGTGCACACACATCAGATGATGACACTGAGAGAAAAAGAACAAGCAGACGAGGAGATGATACAGCAATCGGAAGTCTCAGGAAGAGGGAATGGTTTGTTGCTGGGGTAATGGATAACATATCATACAGAAGAGTATATGCTTCTACACTCAGAAATCCATTCAAATAGGATCCATTTTTTTTGTTGGAATAAAGCTATAAAAGTTAATTAAATTTCATTATCTATGACCACATCTTAACATAGTGGAAAAGCTTGCTAATTGAAGGGAAACATAATATACATACAAACACAGCAACGGAATTCTTACATATTTCCCTTCCTATAGGTGCTGCTGAGCAGGACTGCTTTTTCCCTCATCTGTGGACCCATAAATAACCAAGCAGAGTGTAACGATCAAGGTCTGTGTGCACATTGCCTATAATTTTGTTGTTTCTTTGTTATGATTTCCATACAGCATCCCTAGAAAGCAGAATACTGATGCTTTGGTGTGACTCTTCCCAAGCAACCACAATGCGTCTAAACGTGTAACAAGCCCTCAACTAAATTTGCATTGAAGGAAGCATGGGGGACTCATAATTCTGTTGAGAGTGTTCCCTTTTCTCTAAAGTAACTTTACTTACTTCCTCCACCTTCCTTCTGTTTCTATAGTTAAAATGGGACGCACCTCTTTTGAGATGCTCGGCTGTATAAAGGACTGTTATAAAATGAACAAACAAATCAATGTACCTACTGCTCTGGCTTGAATGTGAAATGCTCTCTCAAATGTGTGTTTCTGAGCACTTGGTAGTTTGATTCAGGAGTTTGTTAGACCATTTGGAAAGAGCAGGAGGAAGTGGGTCACCTGGAGATAAGGTTAGAGGGTGGGGCCATTGGCTGTATCTAGCTTCCCCCTTCTGGACCAACTCACTTCACACTCCCTTGCCACCATAGAGCCATGTCTTGCTCAGTGTGAAACAGTGAGATAACATGAGTCTGTCCTAAGTTGCCTCTTGTCAGGTCACCACAACAAGGAAAGTGACTAATACATGAATCAATTTTCACTGGCTTTGTCGAGAGAGAAAAATGTTCTTTATATCTTCTTTAAATACCATTTTTACACAAGAACTAAAGGTATTTCCCACTACCTGCATTTTGAACTATTTTAAAAAAATAATTGATGTCTTTTCTATTAATTATGAAACTAAAATAGACCACAAACATAATAGAGGGTGTCTCTTTAATTGCTAATATTCCCTTAGATATAGTGTTAAATTGACATCTTCTTTAACATTAAGGACTATGCTAAAATAATTAATAATGAACAATTCTTTAAGCCTTTGGCACATAAAAATAAAGAGAAACAAGCTAGTTTCTACTATCTGTCTACTTTCCAAGTTGTTTTCCTTAATCCCCAGAAAAGTAAAGATGACCATCTACGGTAACCGTGATGGAGGCCTACCTTAAGCTGCCACCCACAGCAGCCTGGAGGGTTCCCCTCATCAATTAGGGAACACAAGTCAACTGACTTTGTAGCACAGAATTTCAGGATAAGCCAATCTACAATAAAACTGGAGTTTATTAAGACATTTTCATAGACAATTATTCATTTCATAACCTCATGTTTGATATCCAGTGCTTACCATTTTCTTTTTTTATAGACTTTGTGTGAGTGAGTATGCTGTCTGCACGTATGTATGTGGACCACATGTATGCAGTGACTCTGAAGGTCAGAAGAAGGCAACATATCCCCCTGAAAATAAAGTTCCAGATGACTGTGAGTAGCCATGTCAGGGTACTGGGTACTGAACCCAGATAAGCAGATCTTATTCATGGCTTGCCAGCTTTGTACTTACAAGTTTCCTTCTAGTCTCTCCTAAAGCCATAGGTCACTTGGTTCATGCCCTGGTTTGAGTGTTCACAATTCCCAATGTCCATCTCATAAGGACACTCACAGCGACGAGGACATATCCTTACTGTGCTCACCAAACTCTGCCACATCTTCCTGGGCACATTCCTGGGCTTCACTGAACCCAGTGGAACTATGGGACGGGTACTGAAGTGTTAGCAGGTTCCGGCCTTTGCAAAATCTCTTCTCTCTTGCTTTCCCGTTTTCTGGGTGGAGGAAGAGAGGTCTGTGAAGAGTTGGAAATAAGAACTGTTTGGCAGGCACACCCTAATTCTCCGAGCAGACATGGCTCACCTACTCCAGTGAGACATTAACTGTGGTTAGGTTGAGGAGCTGAGATATCACTGTCATCTCATCACCCGCAGCCTAATTATCTAACTTGTGCTCACTTCCGGAAGGATATCCATTTGCCAAAGTAGAAACTGCAGCCTGACAGAGATGAAGTGGGAGCTGGGGGTATTCCTCAGTTGGCAGACTGTTTGCCGAGCATGCAAATGATGAGGCTTCATTCTCATCACCACATAAGTGGCATGTTGGTATATGCATGTGATCTAGTAATCGGCATGTACATGCAGCAAGGTCAGGAGTTCAAGGTCATTTCTGTCTATATAACAGCTTAGAGGCCAGTCTGAGCTGCATGGAGCTCTACCTTAACAACACTGACAATAATGATGACGACAAAATTAAGTAGTTTTCTCAGAAGCTCGTAGCTACTACGGGACAAGCTTCTTTCCTCATCTTCTTTCCAAGGCTTAAGTCGTTTCAGTCTCAGAGCTTATGCTCTTAACCAGTCACACCTTGATTGACATCAAGGGACTTATAGCATAATACCTAGAGATAGGTTATCTCGGTTAGGAAAGCCCACTATTTTACTGAAGAGCAAAGAGACCTGAGATACACATGACAGGGTATTGGGTGGGGGAGAAAAAGCAAACATCTTTTCAGGATGCATGCGCCATCTTTCATCCTTCTTTAAAGTGTATCAATACACCTTTACCATTTTCCTGAACACTCAGGCTAGAGCATCCAAGCTGCCTCTCATATAACTATGAAATAAACAGAGCCTTAGTGAGGTGCTTGAGAATAATCTGGTTCAGTTATTAAACTGGAGGTAGTTGACAGGGTCAAGAAGGCCAAAGGAGCCAACTTCTGTAACCTCCCACTTTAGGAATATTCAAGTTGAGAAAAAAAATTGCTTTTGTGTAGTTAAGGAAACAGCATCTTTCTTCCCTGAGATGAAGGGACAGTGTAGGTTTTTCATCTCTTCTTCAAAGTTCATTACTTCACTTAAACCTCTGAGTTAAACTGGCAGAAGAATGAATCAAACAAAATTGGACATGATCTGTGGTCCATTGCCACCATTATTTTGGTTCATCCTGGTTTCAACTTCTAGTTCTCCTTCTGGATTGTCCAGCTTTTCTGTCTTCTAAATCTGGCCAAGGATTCAAGGACCACTTTGGGGGTTGTTCTCTTAAAACATTTCTCTCTCTCTCTCTCTCTCTCTCTCTCTCTCTCTCTCTCTCTCTCTCTCTCTCTCTCTCTGTGTGTGTGTGTGTGTGTGTGTGTGTGTGCACGTACTGTACCTATGTATTTGTGTCTGCATGTATGTGTGTTCACAGTGTGTGTGTATGTGTATGTGTAAAGCAGGCGTGTGTATGTCAGGGTGTGCATGTGGAGGTCAGAGATCAGCCTCAGGTGTTAGTCCCCACCCTGTTTGACATGGGGTTTTTTTGCTGTTATTTTGCTGTCATTTCAAGCTGTCTGGCCTGCAAGCCTCCATGGAGCCTTCTGTCTCCCTGGTCTTCCTGCAGGAGCACAGGGATCACAGGTGCTTGTGTAACGAGCCCAGTTTTTATGTGGGGTCCAGAGATTTGAGCTCAGGCCTCACATTTGCATTTACCCACGGAGCCGTCTCTCTAGGCCTGCCTGCTTTGGTTCCTTAAAGGTCAACTGTTCACTCAACACTACAATTTTCTTAGCTTCTGAACTTTGGGAGAAAATTCTCTAGACAGGATCTATGGTATTGCACATCCCCCCTTGATACTCTATCCCCATTTTAGCTCGAGATAAAAGATGAGGTGAAGGATTGAATTCTGTATGCTGTGTTTTTGCAAAAAGCACTAGATTTATGAAATCTTTTGCCTTACAGGTTCCGCTCAAGCTCTGCCTTCCCTCCCAGAAACTATAGCATCTGTCACAAACAACAAATGACTACATTTTCCAGATTCCAAGAACAATGAGAACAGGGCTCAGCCAGAGGCTAGTGCCTCTATCCTCACCCTCCCAAGTTGAGCTCGCTCTTTGCTGATGGTGATATTTGGAACTCGATGGGACTCCAGATGTGCCAGCAGCCTTGCCTTAATGTGGAACTCCTATGATCAGAAAGCTGAGTGGCTATATTTGCATATGAAATGGTTCTCTATGGTAGTGCTGGGAATATTAAGTGGGTAAGTTCCAGGGAGCTCCAGAGACTCGAGTCCTTAGCAATGATTTAATAAGACCTGTTGCGAACAACTCTAGTTAAATTAGCAATCTGTGCAGTGGATGGCCTTAATATGGGCCTTAAGAGTGTCTCACATCCAGCTAGAACTTATGGCCCTGCCTTTCCCTCAGTGCTCTGGGGAGGGATAAAAAGAGGATGAAGAGTCTACCCTGAGGGAACTTCCATTCTAGTTATATCAGACACACACACAGGAACATTATAAGGTGACATATGAGCAAGGTGAGGGTGTGAGGCACTCTGTTGTATAAGCACTGAAGGGAAGAGAATAAAAGAATGTTGCTGCCTTCCTACATATTAAATATCTCTCAACTGAATACAGCCCAGATATCATTCTTCGTTATAAATAAGCTAGTCCTAATTTTCAAAGCTGAAAACAAGCCAAAGGTTATGCTTCTCACAGTAGTCTGTTAACATGCAAAACAGGAAATCAGCCAGTCTACTTCTTTGCTGGAGAACTGGGGTGTTTCTTTTTATGTAAGCCCCTCTGAATGCTCAGTGTCTGCTCCAGTTCCTAGTTTTGGACAATTTCTAAGTGATCAATGACATGACCTGTTTTGTCTTCCGTGTCTGCCAGCTACCCTATTCTCATTAGGACCCTTTATCTTTGAAAACAAACCTAAAATGATTACAAGAAATATTCAGATGGAATAGTTGTGGGCCACCTGGTCAGATTTACAACTAACAGGGAATCTGGAGCACTCAGCTCTCATGAATCCTCTCGCTGCAGGTTATTGGGCTATACTCTAGAATCGTCCCATCCACAAGCAGGAATGTTCTAGGAAGACACAAAAACACAAGCGTCATAAACAAATACAGACAAAACACCGAGGCGCAGTGCAAAGCTCTGCTCAGGCTTACCAACCACCAAGAGTTCTTTGGGAAGATTTTGAAATGGATGACAAGTCACAAAAGCTGCAGGAGCGTCAAGCCCAAAGCTCTGGCTACAGAACCTGAGTCTAAGGAAATGGTGATGGGTTCCTTTCTTCTCACTTAAGACCCTGATCAGAATACCAGGGCGAATGAAGCCCAATTCGGCACTTGTTTCACGAGATTACAGTAGTAACTGAGAGGCAGCAAAGAGAGAATAAAGTTGAAATAGGACTGAAAAAAAAAATAATGAATAGAACTGTGGAGATGAGCTTAATCTTTTACAGATATTTTCCAGGTGGACTGGCTGAGTTGTGCAATGTTTCCCAACCTGTAGATAAATCTCCTGGTCAATCCTGGTGTCACCAATGACCATTAAGATTGGCCCTCCACCTCTGTCATGGAAACATTTCACGGATGCTTTACTCTTTGTTGGAAAGGAGACACGCCTAGGTTTTGGAATTTGGGCTTTCTCATTCCGGGCTCAGGGTGAAGTGTGCTGTGTTTGGATAAAACCTTTACTATGTGGATGTTTGAGAATAAAACACCAGAGTCTTTTTTTATTATTTAAAATCATGGTTTGTATGCTGAATGTCCTTCATTCTGTCTATTTCATTGTTTAAATTCTTCAAATAGTCACCCCGGAATTATTTCTAACAATTGGGATGACTTCATTTGTGTTTGTTTTCCTTTTCTATTAATACATGACAAACTGTGAAATTTGCCATTTGACCATAGCCAGGCCATGAAATTTGTCATCTCGCTCTGTAATTTACATGGAGCCTTGGCTCTAGATACATTTCAGACAGGGTGATTGCTTTCTGCCTGATGCAGAGAACAGAACAAAGGAGGAATGCACACAGCACACATCACAGGCAATTCAGAACAGACATCAGGAGGGCTTTCCATGCCTCTGGCCCTTTTTAAGGCTGCAAAAGCCACTGCACTGCACCAACTGCTTCCCAACGAAGAGGATGATGGGACAAACCAAGGCCCTGCTACCCAAACCAAGAGACAGTGGAATAGCATTCTGGGACAGATTACTTAAAAACAGAGATGTTCTGACAAATGGGTGTGGGTGGGAGCGATGTGGTCGGGAGTGTATTGCATAAGATGAGGAGCCATTTGGAAGTGGAGTTTCAGAGGCCACCAGAACCGTTCAAGAGCTTACAGCTTGTTCACAAACTATTGTTCCAAGAACCATGAATTTCCCCTTCTCTTTCCATTCCCTCCTCTTTAAAATTGAATTCAAATTAGATTCTTCTGTTTGAGATTCTCTCTCTCTCTCTCTCTCTCTCTCTCTCTCTCTCTCTCTCTCTCTCTCTCACACACACACACACATACACACACACACACACACACATACACACACACACACACACTGTCTTCTGAATAATATGTGGTTAAAGCTAGTTTAGATTCATACACACACAAAATGTCTTCTGAACAATATGTAGTCGAAGTTAGACTAGACACTTTTCAGGAAAGATCCTGCATCTGTTTTAAATAACTTCCTTGGTTCTAAAGAGGAGGGAAAACATCCCTGGCCTGTGCTCCCACAGCAGATCTTCCCTGCCAAGAATAGGGCTCCATCACCCTGTGACTGACTTGCCAATTGTCCGTGGACTGTGGAGCCTGAGGAGTAAAGTTAAGACTGTGGCCATAGCCAATTATACGCTGTAGAGGAGGACCACTGAGCTAGTCGTCTCTACGTCATTTCCCTGTGGCTATGGCTTTACGGTTGTAATTTTCTTTGAAGGAGAAATGGGGCAGTGTTCGGAAGCAGACATGCAGTTATAAGGGAAGGTGGAGGGAAGGAGGTGATGCCCAAGTCATGGCTCTCTCCTCCGGGTTCCTGTTTCTTCCTGAGCAAAAGGGAAGTAGGAAAGCAGGGAGATGTCACATAGCTGCTTGGGCTCCCGGAGACTGAGAAGGGATGCTGTAGGATCTGTTACAAAGGACTCATCAATTGCCTCACCTACAGGCCTCCAGTTTTCTAGTGTGCAGAGTGACCGACTGAAATAGGGCTGTCACCTCTGTGGTGGGCATCTAGAGGGAGCCGTGAAAGAGCAGGGAGCTGGGTCAGCTGCCTCAGGAACTCACGGTCTTCACCTATAGAGAGTAAAGTTTTCACGGACAGCAGGAAACGTCAGAGGCACAGTTCATAACCATTTTATGACTTCTTTCATTCCGGTTTCTTCATAGAAAGTAAGTTTCGATTTTCTCAAGCCAGCCATTACTACGTAAACCACCTGCTTCTGGTACATTTTAACCTCTGTCTCGTCTTCAAAACCTTACTAAGTAAATAGTTGGTTTTCATAATTATGTAGAAAATGACGGCCAGTATTGTATTTCAAGCAAGGATACCCAGCTTAGCATCATCAAATGTCACATGTGCTCAGGGTGAGGGCGCGGGTGAAACACAGCATTTTTCAGACAATGATTGCAAGCAGGTAAATCTTTTTTATTTGCTTATTACAGGTACTTCGTCTGCACTTCAGCCACTCTGCTTTACAGCTGGCCTCTGCCAATCAGCCTTCCTAATACAAGAAGATACATCCCCTTCCTACCATTCTAACCTGTGTGCCTTATACAACATCTTAAAGGAAAACAGAAACCCCCAAAGGAAAATAAGAGATGAAAGAAATTGTTTGAAGAAAATAGACAGCTAGCCACTTTTTGTCAAAACAAATAGTACAGACATGCTGCTTTCTTCATAGGAATTTGTATAAGTCACAGAGTGGGACAGAATGGAGTTTCCTTCCAACATCGCCTAATCCATGGGGCAATTCCTGTTTCACAACAACTCTGGATTTGGGGACCAGTGAGTGCTGTGCCGCCTACCCTGCAGGTAAGGCTGCCCTCTTCACTTCATTCCTCTGTAGACTATGCCTTCTTTTCTTCTTTGAATGACTTTACTGTATGTGTTAGCCGCATACAAAATCGTATTGTGGGAATATATAGATAACACGTGTTAATGCAGACGCAAGTACGTACCTCCACCATCATGTGTTGTGATCTATTTTATTTTTATTTGTGTATGAGTGTGTGCGCATGCTTGCAAGCACTTGCAAGCAGGTACATCTGGATTCCAGAAGAAAATGTCAGCTCTTCTGGAGCCGCCAGATGTGGCTCCTGGGAACTGAACTCTGGTCCTCTGCAAGAGCAGTAAGCACTCTTAACTACTGAGCTAACTCTCCAGGCTGTCCCCTTTTTGTTTCTTGAACATATCAACCTCTTCCCTAACACAAGGGTCCTGACCTACTGTCTTATGTGCCTAGAATCTTCTCTCTACCCAAGTATGCTTACCTCTTTACCTCAAGTCATTTACATTCAGATGTCACCAGCTTAGGAAGTCCTCACTAGGGATGGAGAGATGGCTCAGTCATTAAAGGCTAGGCTCACAACCAACAATATAAGGAAGTCCTCACTGCATGATTCTATTGGAAGTGTAGCCACTCATGCTCCCTACTCTGCTGTCATTTTCTTCCTAGCATTATCAGCAACTGGTATTATATGTGTATATGGGATATGGTATTATATGTGTATATGGGATATGGTATTGTATGTGTATATGGGATACACTCATCTCTGTAAACTCCAGCTAAGTAGGAAATTTGGGTGTCTTATTTTCTGTGTAATGATGCCTAGAATGATTCTGACACAGAACAGGTACCTCCTGATTTTAGCAGATTTCCTGGCAGAACGTTTAGTGAATGAATCACAGAATGATAGGCTGTATTGAGTCTGTAGCCAGGTGAGTTCTGGGTCCTTTCCTCGTGAGTCCCCTGATGCCTTGAGGTTTTCTACAGTGTTCTGGCACTTCATCTTCGGTGTCCCAGTCTCTTCTGAGCCACAGTGTCTGACTTATTCTTCTATCTAGTCATATTTTTCTCCATGATTAGGCTCTACTTTCCATTACCTAAGTTTGTTCGAGATCGTTTTTACAGTCTGCATATCTTTATTTTAAAGACCAGATGAAATCCAGGATCTTCTGCTTTGATTCACATTAATGGATCACCTCAGATTAACTAAGCAGGCATGGTCTTCCCCCTTATATTTTAAAACAACAGATTAAGAAAACAAACAAATAAATAACAACCAAAGTGTTCCCCGTGAGCATTTGTCTTTATGACTCGTTCTATTTCAAAAACTAGGTTTGATACAGCTTATGTGGTCAGAGCAGGGTGACGGATGCCATCAATTGGGCGATAAGTGCAGGACCTTGCAAGTTTTTTGAAGATGGAGTAAATATGCAGAATTCATAGTTTGATAAAGAATAACTTGAATTATGTGGTGTGAACAGCTGGTTGTGCAGGCAGTTGGTTTTGACGATAACTTTCTGTCACAAGAAGAAATATCAGAAACTCAGAGCTTGTACCTGAGTGTGTGCCTTGCTAGACACCTACCTCTCTCCCGGCTTACCTGTCTTCATTTTCCTTATGGGGTTAGGGTAAGTATTATATGTGTTTTTAAAATTTAAAAAATTTTTAAACTGCAAATACCAATAAGGCCTTCCCGCCCTCTGCTTCCTAAGCATAGAACAAAGGAAAGTGTCGCCATTCAGGTTTAATGTTCTGTCTTAATATGATAAGGCTGTCAATGGAATTACTCAAAGGTTTTAGATAAAAGACTTTTTTTCTTAAGAATTTTTAATACAATCTCTATTTATTTTACATAGCATATTCCCATTCCCATTCCCACTCCCTCTCCTCCTCCCACTCCACTCTTCCCTCCATCTCACCCCTGCATGCCACTCCTCAGAAAGGGTAAGGTTTCCCATGGGGAGTCAACAAGGTCTGACACTTCACTTTGAGGCAAGACCAATGCCCTCCCCTCTATATCTAGGCTGAGCAAGATATCCTCCAAGAGAATGTGCTCCTAGACACCAGTTCAAGCACCAGGGATAAATCCTGGTTCCACTCCCAGTGGCCCCACAGACAACCCAAGCCACACAACTGTCCCCCCACATTCAGTGAGCCTAATTTGGTCCTGTGCAGGTTCCCCTGCTATCAGTCCAGAGTCAGCGAGCTCCCACTAACTCAGGTCAGCTGTTTCTGTGGGTATCACCATCATGGTCTTGACCACTTTGCTCATATTATGGTTCCTCCCTCTCTTGGGCTGGTCTTAGGTAGCTCGGCCCAGTGCTGTGCTATAGATCTCTGTATCTGCTTCCATTAATTGCTGGTTGAAGGCTCTATGATGACAATTAAGGTAGTCATCAATCTGATTACAGGGGAAAGCCAGTTTAGGTGTCCTCTCCACTGTTTCTTAGATTCTTAGCTGGGGTCATCCTTGGGGACTCCTGGGATTTTTCTCTAGTTCCATGTTTCTCACTAGCCCTTTAATGGCTCCCTCAATCAAGATCTCTTTCCTTGTTCTCCCTCACTGCCCTTCCCTCTTCTTGAGCATCCCATTCCCTGTTCTGCTCCTCCATCCTCTTATCTGTTCCCCAGCCACTTCCACCAAGACTTTTGTAGAATATTTGAAGTTGCCATATGATGTCATTGATTTCAGCAGTGTCTCTGTATGCTCAAAATCAACAATTCTGTGCAACATTTAACAGAGTGATTTATTAGATCATACTACAAACCATTATAATATTTTCTGATAAATGATGTTTTAATGGGTTTCAAATAACATTTTAAATAGAAAGTTAATTAAATTTATTTTCAAAGTTAGATATTGACTCTTTTAATTCATGCAACTATCCTAGTTAGTCATCAAAATAAGTATTTTTCATTACATATAATGAGGTATAAATATTTATATATTATAAATCACTCTACTTTCAAGAAGCATGTAAAATTAAGGCAATATCCTTAATAATAATTTGTTTGGAAATAAGAGCTAGCAGATGACACCTTTCAAACATCACATACAGTGAATGGCATGCATTGGAACAGAGCATCACATTAATGGGCACAGGGGAATTTGCTGTCCTGTCCAGAGAGAGAAGTAATTTTCTCTATATATTTTTTCTGTATCAGTTTTTGACAAATTCTGCCTTGAATAGGTAAAATAACCCCACAACTTAGTTTTTATTTTCTTAGCTTCTGAAAACTCACACTACCTTAGAAATTCCCTCATTTAGATAATGCCGTGTGTGTGTGTGTGTGTGTGTGTGTGTGTGTGTGTGTGTGTGCCATGGATTACACTGGTGCTGGCATACTGGGGTCAGAAGTGAAGTTACAATAACTCTTCTTGCAGCAAAGAAGGGCATAACAGTATGATTTAAGAAAAAAAATAAAGCCCAATCCTCAGTGCCCATCTTCATGCTGTTTGTTCACAGAGAAGCAGTGGCAGCCACCAGCCTATCTTTTGATCTGGATTCAGTGCTGAAACATATGGTGACTCACAGGACTATGGCTTGGCTGTGCACCCTGAGTGTGTCCATTTACCTCCTGATGTTCACAGAAACAGGCTGCATGGGAGACTCAATATATAAGTTCGTCAGCTGTTGGAGAAGAAGATGTTTACAATGTGTGCTTTCTGAGCACAATGAAAATCAGCAAAAATCATACCTACAATTTCAAGTAGCCAAATGGGATGTTTCAATATTGTAATCAATACGCAAATTAGGATCTGTCATCCTAAAAGGCAAGCTCTAAAAACATTCTATTACTATATATTAGTTATACATGATGTGTTTTATTGTGACATTTTCATATATGTATATTTACTCTCCAATACCCTACC